>NC_069504.1:643429281-643729281 GCF_027579735.1 Bombina bombina
GATTATATTATAACAAACATGATCATATGGGGTAAAGAAACGTTACTTGATTAATACTCTATGATTTCGCTTCAGTGTAATATATTATTATGGTTATGTTCAGTTATGAATTCAAGATAATACATGAATATTACAATTATATATTTAACATGCTATTTTTGGGAGTTCACACAATGATCAAGCTTTCGTTACAGTTTCCATTCTTATATGCGCATGCGTTAGTCTATTGCCCATCAGTACCTAGGACTATGTAAATAAGATATGAATAATGCACAGTGGAGATTAGGTAACATTTTGATACTGAGGTGGTCCCCAGAGTATTATTATTTCATATGTATATTTTTCATATGTAATTATAACAAAATAATATACCTGTAAGGCTGCTTTCTATTAAAAAGACTGAGAAAAACTAGTATAGAGCACCGTTCAAGAATAAAGTCTGCCTGTGAAAATAGGTCTGATGGCATTTTAGAAAAACAATAAGGACTGGCATTCTATAATATCCGCTATTAACGATAATGCTGATAAATCTGAATAGATGTATATTACTATAGTCTTTCTGCTTTGTAGATCTGATTACTGTTGTGTGTTTCCTAGGGCTCCAAAATGCGTTTTATAGACACAATGAGCATGCACATGGCTATATCAGGCTTAACAGGATTCCAGCGTACTCTTTGGATGGCCAGTAAGCATGGTAAAAAGAGAGGCCTGCAGGAGGTCCAGCAACACATTAAGAAAACCCGCAGTAAGACTGATGGACCAGCAGTGAGTATAATCATATTTTTTTATTTTGCAGTGATCATTTGTGCTGGGCAGATTGTGCAAGTAATTTCTACTATAAATGTTAATGTAGCGGCCATGTTTTTTTCAGATCAGTACATGGGATTGGGTGAACATCAGCAGCATTAATAACCTGGCAGATGTGCACGCGCTCTATGTGGGAGGTTCACCTCTTGAAAAGGAAGCTAGAGAGCTTTTTGTTAAGGGGAGCATTAAAGACATCAGAATTGCATTTCAGGTAAGAGTGAAAACAGTAACATTGACCGTGGGGAAACTGTTTGAATCTTATTGGTTTGCTTATAAAATCCCTCTCTCCAATTACTGCTTATAGCAGAGATTTTCCCATTTAAAAATAATACATAAACATAACTTCCATTTGATTACATTTTTTCAGAAACTACTTTAAGAGGTATGCTTCAGTTTTACATATTTAAAATTAAATATCCCAAAATTAATTGTTTGCTTAATCAAAATTTTAAACTTAACCTCTCTGCCCCTCCCTTATATACAGATGATGATGATGACTCTATCACTTGTAAATTGCCAACATATTACTCATTTCTGTGCATGGGTTCATTATATACATGGAAATATGACAGTGCATTCTAAACAAACTGATGGTTAAAGAAGAGGGATTTTGCCTTTTGAGCTACTTCAACTTTATAAATGAACAATTTCACATACATCTAATACTCTATCCCTTTAAAGGGATAAAATAAAAATGCATGCCTTAATCCATTAAAATATGTAATTTTATTACTATCGCCCTTAACTATTTTGTGTTAAACCCCCCAAAGAGGGGAAACACAGAGTAGAAATACTGAGCACTGCTAGTCCAGAGAGGAAAGAGCTGCTGATCCAATCAGCAGTGCTAGTTGCACCACTCAGATGCGAGTTCTGAGCGGTATTTCAACTTTGTCTTTAACCCCTTTGTGAGATTAAACACATGGTAATCTAGGGTTGATAGTCTTAAAATTACATGCTATAATGGATTTGAACATGTCATTTTTTGACTATTATGACCCTTTAAATGTTTTCAATACAGGATGCACATTAACTAGAAGAAATCAGGTTCCTGTTGTATATTTTTCTAATTTTATATATTTATTGGTCTGTAATGAAAACAGTGGTGAAGGGTTGTGTTGGTGGAGTAGAGGGAACATTTCTATAAATTTTTGCTTCACTGATTACATTTGAAATTGGATGTAGATCAATGAAAACACTTAATTTCCAACTGAACTCAAATACACCTAGGTGGGGAAAGGGAGAGGAAGAATGAACTTGGTGAAATAAAAAATGAGTGGATGTGGGGTACATTATTTAAGAAGAAGATATTTTTAGAAAAATTGTGACAAAATTCATGTATAAACTGTTAATTGGGGTACAGCAGAATGCATCAATTTAGAAAGATATTCTTTAGTGCAGAACTTGATGTTTTCTAGAAGCCACACTGAATCACAGCTACTACAATTCTAGCTCTGGTTCCTAACTTTTTTGGGATTCTTTGCAATAAAGCAAATAATAAATGTTCAAAATTATTCACTGTGTCTTAAAAACTTTAGCTTTAAACATTTAGGGCTAGATTACAAGTGGAACGCTAAATTATTGCGCCGGCAAATTTGCCCATTTGCTAGCGCGCGATAGTAAACCAGTCATTACAAGTGGCTGGTTATTGCTTCTACAAGGAATTAGCGTTTAAAAAATTAACCAGAGATCCGATCTCTGAATACTGTTAACTTTCAATATTAGCGCACATTAGCGTGTGCTGGTATTACAAAGTGGAGCGCTAATACCATACAATTTCTCCTTTGAGGGGTCTCCCAACTGCCTGCAAAGTTGGAGTGTTTTTTCATTCTAACCGTGGGGCAGTACTGTCGATCAGAATTTGACAACCCACCCCTACAGATTGTTTGTTTCAGCGCATTCTCCCTGTTTGGCCTGCTCAGGGGTAACAGTCAGCCCTCCTTTATACATGATGGAACACAAAGATTACTGCATTATGATTCACTGTTTTCATTATATGAAATTGGGTTTTTTAGAGCTTGGCCTAGTGACAATATCTTAACCGCTTAGACCTCAATGAGCAACAGGAAAAAATTATATTACAAAACAGCTTTTACCATAAAAGATTATAATGATTCACATTGTATATTCTTAAATGGTGCTATAATTTTTATTAAAGACAGACTTTGTAGACCTTTTACATTTCCTAATAAAAAAGTTTTTAATGTTAATACTATAAATAAGTATCATACTACTATAGTTCGATTTCATTTTGAATTCTGACTCACTGGACTAAGATGGCTGCCTTAATCTAAAGGGACATGAAATCCACTCAATTTCTTTCATGATTCAGACAGAGCAAAGTTAATTAAAAATGTTCTACCTAAATTATGAAAGAAAACTTTTGGGGTTCATGTCCCTTTAATCAGTATTGTTGTCCTGGGACTTGCAAGGGAGCATGAATTTGGTGTGTGCAGCACAGTCACTTTATTTCCCTCCTCAGGTTAGGGAAGTTTACTATGAAATATCATAAGATCACAGTAAAGTAAAGTGTAAACTCAGGACTTATTAAAGTGAAGGTAAACTTTGACGAATGAAAGCCCTGTTTTAAAGATACTATTAAAAACAGGGGCACTTTCATTCATCAAAGTTTAGAAAGCAGCCGTTTTGTTTAAAAACTTACCTCTCTCCTCTTCACAGCCTGAGTAGCTTCCCCCGCCCGGAGATCCTCTCTTCACACATCAGCAATGACTAATCCGGCTTCCTCCAATCACGGCTTTCCCCCCCAGGAGAATCATTGCCTGAGGCCATGCTGTGATTGGAGGAAGCCAGGTTAGTCATTGCTGACGTGTGAAGAGAGGATCTCCGTGCGGGGGAAGCTGCTTCGGCTGCTAAACTTTGATGAATGAAAGTGCCCCTGTTTTTAATAGTATTTTTAAAAACCAGGCTTTCATTCATCAACGTTTACCTTCACTTTAAGTTTTTTGGCTGTTGCTTTTCTTTTTATCCACGAAGGAAGAGTTGCTCTTGATCAAAAAGCACTTACTCTGGTGACCTGAAGAAATTTGGAGTAAAATATTTTCCTCTTTACCTAAGGATGTTCTTGTGATATTTTCTTGTCTGCTTTACAGTTCTGCTGCATAACCTTCAAGTGATTTAGCATATGAGTAAAATATCCCTTTTAAGCAAAATGTATTTTATGTATATTATTATGCCACATGCTACTTCATAATTTAACTGTGAAAAATATGTATGCAGCCCAAAATCATTGTAGAGCTTTTGATATTCCTAAGTACTTTGCTTGTTATTGTATTTCTGAAACACCCTTGTCTTTATTGAAGTATTTGCCTTTTGCTTAAAGGAAATGATGAAATACTGTGCCCTTGATGTCCAAGCAACACATGAAGTGTTTCAGGGACAGTTTCCACTCTTTATTGAAAGGTAAAGTGTATTTTTGTTACTGATTTTTGTTAAATGGATATTAAAGTAATTTTATATATAAATAATATATGTTGCCATTAAAGGTACAGTATACTGTAAAATTGCTTTTTCCGTAATGTGTTTCCAAAGACTTGTTATACCAGCTGCAGAAACTATATGAGCAGTTGCTTCTTATGTTTACTTTAGTATATTAAATAGCTGGTTTTGTTCTTTGAAACCACAGCCCATTAAAATAGGTTGAGCTTGCAGGTAAATCATAACTCCTTATTTTATCACTTTCTATACAGACACATATTTCTTTATATCATCTCTGTCTGTATGCCAAAGCCCGGTACTTTAGAGAGAACAATTAAAAATAAACATTTTATTGCTTATCTCTCTTAACCCCCACTGGGAGTGTAAATCTCTTCTGCTGGACATGTTTACACAGCTTTTATATAGCCAATTCTTTCGTTATTCAGAAAGAGCATGCAATTTTAAGCAACTTTCTAATTTACTCCTATTATCAATTTTTCTTCGTTCTCTTGCTATCTTTATTTGAAAAAGAAGGCATCTAAGCTTTTTTTAGTTTCAGAACTCTGGACAGCACTTTTTTATTGGTGGATGAATGTATCCACCAATCAGCAAGGACAACCCAGGTTGTTCACCAAAAATGGGCCGGCATCTAAACTTACATTCTTGCATTTCAAATAAAGATACCAAGAGAATTAAGAAAATTTGATAATAGGAGTAAATTAGAAAGTTGCTTAAAATGTCAGGCTCTATCTGAATCACAAAAGAAAAAATTTGGGTTCAGTGTCCCTTTAAAGGGACACTGAACCCAAAATTATTCTTTCATGATTCAAATAGAGCATGCAATTTTAAGCTAATTTACTCCTATTATCAATTTTTCTTTGTTCACTTGCTATCTTTATTTGAAAAAGAAGGTATCTAAGCTAAGGAGCCAGCCAATTTTTGGTTCAGCACCCTGGAAAGCATTAGTTTATTGGTGGGTGAATGTATCCACCAATCAGCAAGAACAACCCAGGTTGTGCACCAAAAATGGGCCGGCATCTAAACTTATATTATTGCTTTTCAAATAAAGATACCAAGAGAATGAAGAAAATTTGATAATAGGAGTAAATTTGCTTAAAATTGCATGCTCTATCTGAATCGCAAAATAAAAAATTTGGGTTCAGTGTCCCTTTAAGTATAAGCATCTTGTCGACTTTGCTGTGGCCAATTTGGGCTAGATGTAATCTGGAATTTGAGCTAGATGTAATGTTGCAATGATATACGTATGATATATGTCCACCTGGCTTTCTGGAATTAGTGGGAAATACACAGTTTTGATAGAAGATTACAGGAGAAATATGCAGACAGAATACCTATTTTGCATAAATAAAAAGAGAGAAGCGCTCAACCTGGGAACAAACAATAGCATAATAGCTTGTTCAATGGCTAGTTACCACCCAAGAAGCAGCCTCTTTTTGCTCAACATGTGCCTTTCACAGAGAAGAACTTTCCTGAAGCATATCAGTCTGATCCTGACTTCATAGTACAGTCCAGCCTGAAATACCAGGCAATCCCTCTCAATAGGCCGAAACGTACATCTGTGCTTCTCTCTTTTTATTTATACAAATTATGACACTTAGGGAAGTCTCCCTAAGTGTGATGCGGGAATCCTGACGTGGACCCGTTGCTCAGTGTGCCTAGAGGGATATGGCTGCACCTCACTGACGAGGCCCACAATAGGCCGAAACGTACGTCTGGGGTTTTGCCGTTTCATTCAGAGAGGGATTGCCTGGTATTTCGGGGCTGGACTGTACTATGAAGTCAGAATCAGACTGATATGCTTCAGGAAAGTTCTTCTCTGTGAAAGGCACATGTTGAGCAAAAAGAGGCTGCTTCTTGGGTGGTAACTAGCCATAGAACAAGCTATTATGCTATTGTTCGTTCCCAGGTTGAGTGCTTCTCTCTCTTTATTTAAGAATACATATTTCATATTCATTGCATTAATTTTACTGTGATTGACAAAAAATGTTTTCTGTAATTTAATTATAAATATAGAGGGGCTGTAATGGAAACCATTATAGTTCTATTGTTCATGCCGCAATTTGAAACACTAAGAAAACATACTTATTGTATAAACATTAGTGACCTGGCGAACTTTAAGCGTTATAATTTAGGTATCATGTGCTTCATTTATTTGAAGAAAAAAAAGCCAAGGTTCTACAAATATTGATGTAGATTTACTAAGATTTGCAAAGGTTAACAAGCAAGAAAACATGGGAGTATCAATAAATTTTCAACATAACCATCCACACCACATTACTAAGAAAAGTTAAAGGGACATTAAACTCAAAACTGTATTCCCAATAAAGGGGTTGATTCCAGTCCCCATTTATCTGCATTTTTTTTGTTCCTGATCCATGTTTTTCAAGCGATCACAGTCCAAGCGATTAACACCCCAACAGTTTTTAGAGAATCTTGCTCCCAGTGAAAAAAAACAAAATGTGCCCACCCCCAAAATTCTGGAGTGCAGCTTTCCTTCTCTTGGATATTCCGTGCTTTGCTGATTAAGAACACTACACACAGAAAAGTTGAGGAGGTTGAGAAATTTAATTTCTCCAACATAGGTGTGTCCGGTCCACGGCGTCATCCTTACTTGTGGGATATTCTCTTCCCCAACAGGAAATGGCAAAGAGCCCAGCAAAGCTGGTCACATGATCCCTCCTAGGCTCCGCCTACCCCAGTCATTCTCTTTGCCGTTGTACAGGCAACATCTCCACGGAGATGGCTTAGAGTTTTTTAGTGTTTAACTGTAGTTTTTCATTATTCAATCAAGAGTTTGTTATTTTTAAATAGTGCTGGTACGTACTATTTACTCAGAAACAGAAAAGAGATGAAGAATTCTGTTTGTATGAGGAAAATGATTTTAGCAACCGTAACTAAAATCCATGGCTGTTCCACACAGGACTGTTGAGAGCAATTAACTTCAGTTGGGGGAACAGTTTGCAGTCCCTTGCTGCTTGAGGTATGACACATTCTAACAAGACGATGTAATGCTGGAAGCTGTCATTTTCCCTATGGGATCCGGTAAGCCATGTTTATTACGATTGTAAATAAGGGCTTCACAAGGGCTTATTTAAACTGTAGACTTTTTCTGGGCTAAATCGATTGATTATTAACACATATTTAGCCTTGAGGAATCATTTTATCTGGGTATTTTGATATAATAATATCGGCAGGCACTGTTTTAGACACCTTATTCTTTAGGGGCTTTCCCAAAGCATAGGCAGAGTCTCATTTTCGCGCCGGTGTTGCGCACTTGTTTTTGAGAGGCATGGCATGCAGTCGCATGTGAGAGGAGCTCTGATACTTATAAAAGACTTCTGAAGGCGTCATTTGGTATCGTATTCCCCTTTGGGTTTGGTTGGGTCTCAGCAAAGCAGATACCAGGGACTGTAAAGGGGTTTAAAGCTTAAAACGGCTCCGGTTCCGTTATTTTAAGGGTTAAAGCTTCCAAAATTGGTGTGCAATATTTTCAAGGCTTTAAGACGCTGTGGTGAAAATTTGGTGAATTTTGAACAATTCCTTCATGTTTTTTCGCAATTGCAGTAATAAAGTGTGTTCAGTTTAAAATTTAAAGTGACAGTAACGGTTTTATTTTAAAACGTTTTTTGTACTTTCTGATCAAGTTTATGCCTGTTTAACATGTCTGAACTACCAGATAGACTGTGTTCTGAATGTGGGGAAGCCAGAATTCCTATTCATTTAAATAAATGTGATTTATGTGATAATGACAATGATGCCCAAGATGATTCCTCAAGTGAGGGGAGTAAGCATGGTACTGCATCATTCCCTCCTTCGTCTACACGAGTCTTGCCCACTCAGGAGGCCCCTAGTACATCTAGCGCGCCAATACTCCTTACTATGCAACAATTAACGGCTGTAATGGATAATTCTGTCAAAAACATTTTAGCCAAAATGAACCCTTGTCAGCGTAAGCGTGGCTGCTCTGTTTTAGTTACTGAAGAGCATGACGACGCTGATATTAATATCTCTGAAGGGCCCCTAACCCAATCTGAGGGGGCCAGGGAGGTTTTGTCTGAGGGAGAAATTACTGATTTAGGGAACATTTCTCAGCAGGCTGAATCTGATGTGATTACATTTAAATTTAAATTGGAACATCTCCGCATTTTGCTTAAGGAGGTATTATCCACTCTGGATGATTGTGAAAATTTAGTCATCCCAGAGAAACTATGTAAAATGGACAAGTTCCTAGAGGTGCCGGGGCTCCCAGAAGCTTTTCCTATACCCAAGCGGGTGGCGGACATTGTTAATAAAGAATGGGAAAGGCCCGGTATTCCTTTCGTCCCTCCCCCCATATTTAAAAAATTGTTTCCTATGGTCGACCCCAGAAAGGACTTATGGCAGTCAGTCCCCAAGGTCGAGGGAGCGGTTTCTACTTTAAACAAACGCACCACTATTCCCATAGAGGATAGTTGTGCTTTCAAAGATCCTATGGATAAAAAATTAGAAGGTTTGCTTAAAAAGATGTTTGTTCAGCAGGGTTACCTTCTACAACCCATTTCATGCATTGTCCCTGTCACTACTGCCGCATATTTCTGGTTTGATGAACTGCTTAAGGTGCTCGATAGTGACTCTCCTCCTTATGAGGAGATTATGGACAGAATCAATGCTCTCAAATTGGCTAATTCTTTCACTCTAGACGCCTCTTTGCAATTGGCTAAGTTAGCGGCTAAGAACTCTGGGTTTGCTATTGTGGCGCGCAGAGCGCTTTGGTTGAAATCTTGGTCGGCTGATGCGTCTTCCAAGAACAAGCTACTAAACATTCCTTTCAAGGGGAAAACGTTGTTTGGTCCTGACTTGAAAGAGATTATCTCTGATATCACTGGGGGTAAGGGCCACGCCCTTCCTCAGGATCGGCCTTTCAAGGCAAAAAATAGACCTAATTTTCGTCCCTTTCGTAAAAACGGACCAGCCCAAGGTGCTACGTCCTCTAAGCAAGAGGGTAATACTTCTCAGGCCAAGCCAGCTTGGAGACCAATGCAAGGCTGGAACAAGGGAAAGCAGGCCAAGAAACCTGCCACTGCTACCAAGACAGCATGAAATATTGGCCCCCGATCCGGGACCGGATCTGGTGGGGGGCAGACTCTCTCTCTTCGCTCAGGCTTGGGCAAGAGATGTTCTGGATCCTTGGGCGCTAGAAATAGTCTCCCAGGGTTATCTTCTGGAATTCAAGGGACTTCCCCCAAGGGGGAGGTTCCACAGGTCGCAGTTGTCTTCAGACCACATAAAAAGACAGGCGTTCTTACATTGTGTAGAAGACCTGTTAAAAATGGGAGTGATTCATCCTGTTCCATTAAGAGAACAAGGGATGGGGTTCTACTCCAATCTGTTCATAGTTCCCAAAAAAGAGGGAACGTTCAGACCAATCCTAGATCTCAAGATCTTAAACAAATTTCTCAAGGTCCCATCGTTCAAGATGGAAACCATTCGAACTATCCTTCCTTCCATCCAGGAAGGTCAATTCATGACCACGGTGGATTTAAAGGATGCGTATCTACATATTCCTATCCACAAGGAACATCATCGGTTCCTAAGGTTTGCATTCCTGGACAAACATTACCAGTTCGTGGCGCTTCCTTTCGGATTAGCCACTGCTCCAAGGATTTTCACAAAGGTACTAGGGTCCCTTCTAGCGGTGCTAAGACCAAGGGGCATTGCAGTAGTACCTTACCTGGACGACATTCTGATTCAAGCGTCGTCCCTTCCTCAAGCAAAGGCTCACACGGACATTGTCCTGGCCTTTCTCAGATCTCACGGCTGGAAAGTGAACGTGGAAAAGAGTTCTCTATCCCCGTCAACAAGGGTTCCCTTCTTGGGAACAATTATAGACTCCTTAGAAATGAGGATCTTTCTAACAGAGGCCAGAAAAACAAAGCTTCTGGACTCTTGTCGGATACTTCATTCCGTTCCTCTTCCTTCCATAGCTCAGTGCATGGAAGTGATCGGGTTGATGGTGGCGGCGATGGACATAGTTCCTTTTGCGCGCATTCATCTAAGACCATTACAACTGTGCATGCTCAGTCAGTGGAATGGGGACTATACAGACTTGTCTCCGAAGATACAAGTAAATCAGAGGACCAGAGACTCACTCCGTTGGTGGCTGTCCCTGGACAATCTGTCTCAAGGGATGATGTTCCACAGACCAGAGTGGGTCATTGTCACGACCGACGCCAGTCTGATAGGCTGGGGCGCGGTCTGGGGATCCCTGAAAGCTCAGGGTCTTTGGTCTCGGGAAGAATCTCTTCTACCGATAAATATTCTGGAACTGAGAGCGATATTCAATGCTCTCCAGGCCTGGCCCCAGCTTGCGAGGACCAGGTTCATACGGTTTCAATCAGACAACATGACGACTGTTGCGTACATCAACCATCAGGGGGGAACAAGGAGTTCCCTAGCGATGGAAGAAGTAACCAAAATTATTCTTTGGGCGGAGTCTCACTCCTGCCACCTGTCTGCTATCCACATCCCAGGAGTGGAAAATTGGGAAGCGGATTTTCTGAGTCGGCAGACATTGCATCCGGGGGAGTGGGAACTCCATCCGGAAATCTTTGCCCAAGTCACTCACCTGTGGGGCATTCCAGACATGGATCTGATGGCCTCTCGTCAGAACTTCAAAGTTCCTTGCTACGGGGCCAGATCCAGGGATCCCAAGGCGGCTCTAGTGGATGCACTAGTAGCACCTTGGACCTTCAAACTAGCTTATGTGTTCCCGCCATTTCCTCTCATCCCCAGGCTGATAGCCAGGATCAAGCAGGAGAGGGCGTCGGTGATCTTGATAGCTCCTGCGTGGCCACGCAGGACTTGGTATGCAGATCTGGTGAATATGTCATCGGCTCCACCTTGGAAGCTACCTTTGAGACGAGACCTTCTTGTTCAGGGTCCGTTCGAACATCCGAATCTGGTTTCACTCCAGCTGACTGCTTGGAGATTGAACGCTTGATTTTATCGAAGCGAGGATTCTCAGATTCTGTTATCGATACTCTTGTTCAGGCCAGAAAGCCTGTGACTAGAAAGATTTACCACAAAATTTGGAAAAAATATATCTGTTGGTGTGAATCTAAAGGATTCCCTTGGGACAAGGTTAAGATTCCTAGGATTCTATCCTTCCTTCAAGAAGGATTGGAAAAAGGATTATCTGCAAGTTCCCTGAAGGGACAGATTTCTGCCTTGTCGGTATTACTTCACAAAAAGCTGGCAGCTGTGCCAGATGTTCAAGCCTTTGTTCAGGCTCTGGTTAGAATCAAGCCTGTTTACAAACCTTTGACTCCTCCTTGGAGTCTCAATTTAGTTCTTTCAGTTCTTCAGGGGGTTCCGTTTGAACCCTTACATTCCGTTGATATTAAGTTATTATCTTGGAAAGTTTTGTTTTTAGTTGCGATTTCTTCTGCTAGAAGAGTCTCAGAATTATCTGCTCTGCAGTGTTCTCCTCCTTATCTGGTGTTCCATGCAGATAAGGTGGTTTTACGTACTAAACCTGGTTTTCTTCCAAAAGTTGTTTCTAACAAAAACATTAACCAGGAGATTATCGTACCTTCTCTGTGTCCAAAACCAGTTTCAAAGAAGGAACGTTTGTTGCACAATTTGGATGTTGTTCGCGCTCTAAAATTCTATTTAGATGCTACAAAGGATTTTAGACAAACATCTTCCTTGTTTGTTGTTTATTCAGGTAAAAGGAGAGGTCAAAAAGCAACTTCTACCTCTCTCTCTTTTTGGATTAAAAGCATCATCAGATTGGCTTACGAGACTGCCGGACGGCAGCCTCCCGAAAGAATCACAGCTCATTCCACTAGGGCTGTGGCTTCCACATGGGCCTTCAAGAACGAGGCTTCTGTTGATCAGATATGTAGGGCAGCGACTTGGTCTTCACTGCACACTTTTACCAAATTTTACAAGTTTGATACTTTTGCTTCTTCTGAGGCTATTTTTGGGAGAAAGGTTTTGCAAGCCGTGGTGCCTTCCATTTAGGTGACCTGATTTGCTCCCTCCCTTCATCCGTGTCCTAAAGCTTTGGTATTGGTTCCCACAAGTAAGGATGACGCCGTGGACCGGACACACCTATGTTGGAGAAAACAGAATTTATGTTTACCTGATAAATTTCTTTCTCCAACGGTGTGTCCGGTCCACGGCCCGCCCTGGTTTTTTTAATCAGGTCTGATATTTTATTTTCTTTAACTACAGTCACCACGGTACCATATGGTTTCTCCTATGCAAATATTCCTCCTTAACGTCGGTCGAATGACTGGGGTAGGCGGAGCCTAGGAGGGATCATGTGACCAGCTTTGCTGGGCTCTTTGCCATTTCCTGTTGGGGAAGAGAATATCCCACAAGTAAGGATGACGCCGTGGACCGGACACACCGTTGGAGAAAGAAATTTATCAGGTAAACATAAATTCTGTTTTTTAAAGTTGCAGCTGTGCCTGAATACTGCAACATTTTGCAACTCTTCTGCTAACTCCACCCTTTAATCTTACACTTAAAGTGATGGTAAATCCAAGTGTTGAACAAATGCTAGGATTTACCATTACTAAGAGCTCGATTTACCAAAGCCCTACAGCTGCAAGTTCTCACAAGAACTTGCTCGCCGTAATTTATCAAGCAGCGGACACCAGACCGCCGCTTCCTTAACCTCTTCGCCACCTCTAAGGTGGCGCAATTAAATCTCTGCAGTCGAGTCCGACCGAGGAGATTGACAGCTTCTGCCCGTGCGTGATTGGCTGTGCGCGGGCAGCGGGCGGGATTGCACGCGAGCGCAAAATTGCGCTCGTGTGCAATGGTGATTACCTGCAAGTAATTTCGCCCCGCCACAGGCGAGCTGAAGCATACAGAGGCGCGTATACGTGCCCCTGTATGCCTCAGCTTTGATAAATCTAGCCCTATAAACGGGTGCTAAATTCACCCTTTCTGTTATGAAGTATATCGCTAAAAATGAGGTAAAGGAGTGCTGTGTCGTGGGCAGCCGGAGGCACTGATTTTAGCGATATACTTCAGCACAGAAAGGGTGAGTTTAGCACCCATTTTTTAGTAATTGATGACAGAAATTAGAGTTTATTTTTAGTGATGGCAAATCCTAGGGTTTGTTAAACGCTTTAATTTACCATCACTTTAACTTGAAAAGCTATACATTTAATATGTCTGCAACATTATTATGTTCATTTTGTTTAATTGATATAAAGTATTAACAGTAGACGCAGGTGGTAATCTTAAAAACTGTGTTTGACTTCAAAATGTTATTACAGTTTTTGGACTTTTGCTACACAGCATGCACAAGGGGCTCTAGAGTTAGTGAGATCTAAACCAGTGATGGACAGCCAGTATTATTAAATGTGTTGCATATGAAGCCTCTGGTTTCCTCAAAGTACCACACTGTACTTTAAGTGTGTAATAATAAAATATATATATATATATATATATATATATATATATATATATATATATATATATATATATATATATATATATATATATATATATATATATATATATATATATATATATATATATATATATATATATATATATATAGATAGAGAGAATGATGATGATGCACTCTCAGGCTTAGGTGCCCTGCCGGTCCTCTGGCATCCACCCCAAGTGAACCTTGGTGAATGAGGTTTACCTTTGCCCCCCTTGAAACCCCCCCAGGCAGAGGCAAAACAGATAGTGAAGATGGGGAAATTACAGTGCATCATATATTTGTTTGATGCGGAAACTCAAAGCGCATGCATTCTGAGCGGATTTATGATCTTACATCGGGCTTTACCCACAGCCACTTGGGTAATGTCCGTTTTACCCGGGTAATTCTAGGATTAATCAATAGCTGACTTTACCCGCAATATATGTATAATAAATACTGTGCAAAAGTCTTAGGCCACCATGTTTTAGCAAAGTTTTAAGGACCATCTATATTTATTTTTCAGTCTCTTTATAAAGGTAGAACAGAAAATACAGGAAATATGTACAAAAAATATAAAGAAAACACAACAAAATGGCTTCTTCAGGCAATAGTCATGTTTTTGTGTGACCTTCCTTTGGCACTAAGCACATCTTAAACTCTTTTCGGGAGACTGTCCTGAAGTAATCTTCTGGTATATTATACCATTCTTCTTTCAGCACTTCCCAGAGTTCGTCTTTAGATTTAGGTTGTCTTTTTTTTAAATTTATTTCTCTGTCCAAGTGATCCCATACTACCTCTATAATATTCAAGTCTGGACTCTGTGAAAGCCAGTCCATGACTGTCAAGTATTTTATCAGCTGTTTTTCTCCCCAAATATGATTTCACTGCATTAGCAGTGTGCTTGGGATCGTTATCATGCTGAAAAATAAAACCATTCCCAATCAGGTGCTTTCCAGAAGGAATGGCATGAGAAATTAAAACCTGTCTGTACTTTTCAGCATTCATGATAAACATCAATTCGGACAATGTCACCAACACCACTGGCAGAAATGTAGCCCCAAACCAGGACGGACCCTCCACCATGTTGCAGTCAATCTTCCATCTCTCTCCAACTCTTCTTTTCACGTATTGTCAACGATTGGACCCAAACATTTCAAACTTGGATTCGTCACTCCATAATATTTTTTTCCATTAATCTTCATTCCAATCTTTGTGAACTTTAGCATATCTTAGCCTTTACACCCTGTTCCCCTTACGAAAAAGTGGTTTCTAGGCTGCTACCTTTCCACAAAACCATTCCTGATCAAGCTTCTATGGATTATAGAAGGGTCAACTTGGCATCTCGATGAAGCTGCCACATGCTGAGCCAGTTCCTTGCTGGACTTCTTCCAGTCTCTCAAAGAAGAAACTCTGAGAAACTTCTTATCAGATTTTGAAAGTTTTCTTGGCCTACCAGTCCTTTTATGTCCTTGATCTCTCCTGATTCTTTAAATTTCTTTATAACAACTTGAATACCACATCTTGAGTATCCAGTTTGCTGATTTCTCGTTGAGAGTGGCCTGGCTGATGCAAAAGTATGATTTTATGTCTGTCAAAACAGTGATCTTTGGCATTTTGAATGGAATGATGTGATTGAAAGTTGGTCTTATTAGAAAGCTATCAATAAATTAAACGCATACCACATGTGTATGTAATGCTCAAGCATGTTTTGCACAAACCTGGTTTAATATACCTTTTTCACAGCAGTAATTTTGACATGAAATAGTAGTACAAATACAGGCGTTAGCAATGACATTAATTAGGGTTCCATTCCATTTAGGTTTATGAGAGCCAAGTTCCTGCTATGCTCAAGTGTAAGCAAGGTCACACTAAATACTTGCCACTTTAGCCTATAGAAGCAGTTTTTTTCTGATTTTTTTTTTTCCTCTCCAGGTTTTTAATACTGCATACAAATATCCTGTATTTTCTGGTTGTATTCTAATCAAGAGACTGGGAAATAATTATATATTGTCATTATACCATTGCTAAAACAACAAACCTAACGGTGGCTTAAGTCTTTTGCACAGTGCTGTGTGTGTATGTTTGTATGTATATATATATATGTGTGTTTGTATATGTATATACTGTGTATATATATATATATATATATATATATATATATAATTATTTTTTTTATTTTTTTTTATTTTTTATTGTTGAAAAATGCCTTGGACTCTCCAGTGTAAATAACTATGCTTTATTGGGTCATATATACCAACTAAACTGATTTATTTCATGTGATGCGACTTGTTTATCTCAGGAATATTGATTCTGAAATACTAGATCACCATAACTTATAAAATTCACATACACTTTATACCAGCATAACTTGTATATGAAAGTTATATTGATCTGGTAGTGAAACTATTTGTGCATGCTCACAAAATTACACTTCTAATGTTTTTTCTTTTCTTTTGTGTATTCCCAATATCAACATACAACTGCATTGAAACTTTATATCTCCGGGCCTATTGTTTAGTACAGTTTTTTTTAATCTCACAAAGCTAAGAAAATGCAAACACATAATATCTATTTCCAAGTAGATTTCATAAAGTTACAGTCTTTTTTGTTGTTTTGTCTAAAAAACATTGCATGGTCATTCTAAAAATGTATTTTTAAACATCAAATTAAAACGTAAAAAACATGTATACTTTAAATTGTCTGGGTTTTGTAGTAATTTCCAATCCTAACTAATGTGCCCAAACTCTGGATGTTACACTTGGTCTAACAATTTATATAACTATCAATACTATGTTTTTGTTTATGGTAAGTGACATCAAATATTCTTCTATTTTCATATAATCGTGATTTGCGGTACCTACTACCACATTATTGGATCTTTCCTAGTTAAAACAACAAAGATAAAATAGCACTATCAATACTTGCTTAAAAACCATGTTCCAATTAAAGACAAGATTCCATGTATTAAGTATAAAAAGTCAATTATACTCCAAATCATGTGGAAGTTACTATGACCAGTGTAGATTCACCACATAGATGTTAAGGCTTTATTGCAAATACAGGTTAAAAAACTGTGGGGAAATACCTCTCACACAGTCAGCTACCTGCTGATGCAGTCTTCCTGCATCCACTATTTTGCTTGCTCTCTATGTTCCTTGGTGTATTATGAAGTTTTCTGTATCCCTTAAACACATAGGCCCTTATATTCAAGCTCAGGTGAGATATTCTAAAATGATCCTCCAGCACTGCAAGATTCCTAATAAAATTTTAAAAAGGCAGATTTTGTCTACTTCTCCAGAGATTATAGATCAGACTTCACAGGGGCTGAACTCACTGAATGTTCTAAGAAAAGGGGAGGAACTTGGAAGTTCCATAGAGATGAGAGATGCTTTCCTTAGAAAGTAATTAAAGTAATGGTAAATCCAAGCGTATAGCAAACACTAGGATTTACTTTCACTAAAAATCAAGTGGAGTTTAAGGGAACTTAAAGGGAC
Source organism: Bombina bombina (assembly GCF_027579735.1). NCBI lineage: Eukaryota > Metazoa > Chordata > Amphibia > Anura > Bombinatoridae > Bombina > Bombina bombina. The sequence continues at coordinate 643,446,469 of NC_069504.1, forward strand.
AGTCATGTCCAAAATAAACTTTCAAGGTTCAGATAAGGCATGTAATTTTAAACAACTTTTCAATTTACTTTTATTACCAATTTTGCTTTGTTCTCTTGGTATTCTTAGTTGAAAGCTAAACCTAGGTAGACTCATTTGCTAATTTCTTAGACCTTGAAGGCCACCTCTTATCTAAATGCATTTTGACAGTTTTTCACCACCAGAGGGCGTTAGCTCATGTTTGTCATATAGATAACATTAAAGGGACACTGAACCCAAATTTTTTCTATCGTGAGTCAGAGAGAGCATGCAATTTTAAGCAACTTTCTAATTTACTCTTATCAAATTTGTTTAATTCTCTTGGTATCTTTATTTGAAATGCAAGAATGTAAGTTTAGATGCCGGCCCATTTTTGGTGAACACACTGTGTTGTTCTTGCTGATTGGTGGGTAAATTCACCTACCAATAAACATGTGCTTTCCATGGTTCTGAACCAAAAAAATAGCTTAGATGCCTTCTTTTTTCAAATAAAGAAAGCAAGAGAAAGAAGAAAAATTCATAATAAGAGTAAATTAGAAAGTTGTTTAAAATTGCATGCTCTATCTGAATCACAAAAGGAAAAAAATTGGGTTCAGTGTCCATTTAAAGGGACAGTATACACTCATTTTCATATAACTGCATGTAATAGACACTACTATAAAGAATAAGATGCACGGATACTGATATAAAAATCCAGTATAAAATGGTTTAAAAATGTACTTGGAAGCTTTCAGTTTAGCTCTGTTGAAAAGGTAGTTGGAAAGCCCCTTTCTTTTGCATATGGAAAGACCCTTTACACAAACAGGAGCAAGCTGGAGAAGGTAGCTGACGGTATTCAAATAAAACTTTGGGGCTTGGTTAGGAGTCTGAAAATCAGAGCAATGTTCTTTAAAAATAAGCAAAATTATACATTTTTTAAAAAAAAACAACTTTATGGGCTTTATAAATAGATCATCTACAAAACATTTATGCAAAGAAAAAATGAGTGTATAATGGCCCTTTAAGCTCACGAACGTGGAGTTACCTAGGAGTCAGCACTGACTGGCTAAAATGCAAGTCTGTCAAATAAAATGAAATAAGGGGGCAGTTTGCAGAGGCTTAGATACAATGTAATCACAGAGGTAAAAAATGTATTATTATAACTGTGTTGGTTATGCAAAACTGTGTAATGGGTAATAAAGGGATTATCTAGCTTTTTAAACAACACAAATTCTGGTGTTGACTGTCCCTTTAAGGAGAGCAATGGGGTCTGTAATCTCAAAAAGTTTATGAACCCCTGGGTCAAAAAGGACATTATACTGAAATTGTCTCCCCTTTAATGTGTTCTCAATTAATTATATTACCTGCTGGAGTGTAACTTATAGTTTTGATTTAAACTACCAATAGATGAGTCTCCAGTAATGTAATAAAATGTCCTATAAATCTTTTGGAACTGCTACCCCTAGAGATGGTGACAGTACTATGAATCTTTGGAACTTCTACTTCTAGAGATGGTGACAGTTCTAAATTCTTTAAACCATCAATTCACTTATTTCTAGGATGTTTTTCTCTAACTAATTATTCATTGACCAATCTGCAGAATTTATCAAGCCCTTCTCCCCACTTTGACTGCAGGTTCGCACAAGCAAACCTGCAGACGGATTTATCAAGCAGCAGTCATCAGACTGTTGCTTCTCTGCCCTGTTCTCCACCTCTTAGGTGGAGAATTTCAATCTTCCCCGTCCAACTGGGGAGATTGACAGCTCCTGCTCGCTCATGATTGGCTGTGGTGGGGTTGCACACGAGCGTACAGGACCGCACGTGTGCAATGGTAAAAGCAGGCAGCGGATTTCTGCCTGCCAGAGGTGGACAGTGGCTAATATGTACGCCCCTATCTGCCGTGGATGATTAATGCACCCTTTAAGTAGTCTATTTGGTCATGCATATTTTGGGTCTCTGAAAAAATATTTTCATTGGTTACTCTGTAATTGTGTTTTTTTTTGTCGGTTTTAAATAAATTTGGTGATCTGGTTTTATCTATGATTATGCTTTTAAGGGTTGCACATTTGATCGGTAAAGAAAGTAAAGCAAAATATTAGTCCTTAATGTAAAAGTTAATTTTAAATTAAATGTTACTTTTGTTTTGTAGATGTCCTCATCCAGTCACCTTGGCAGGAATGTTAGAAATGGGAGTTTCTTATTTACCTGTTAATCATAACTGGGGGAGGTACCTTGATGAAGCACAGAGCACCTATGAGGATCTCCAAAAGGAAATGAAAAAGTCCCTCATGAACCTAGCTAATGATGCCTGCCAGCTTTTGTATGAAGATAGGTATTTAAACATTTAACAAAATTGACGCTAATGTAAATGCACTCTTTATTGTACCTTTTCTTTCTAGACACACACACACATATACATACATATATATATATATATTTATATTTAAATGCAAGCATGAACATAAATAGACATATCTATATGTGTGTGTGTGTGTGTGTGTGTATATATGTATATGTCTGTGTGTGTGTGTATGTATGTGTGTATATATACTGTGTGTGTGTGTGTGTGTGTGTGTGTGTATATGTCTGTGTGTGTGTGTGTATGTGTGTATGTATGTGTGTATATATACTGTGTATGTATGTGTGTATATATACTGTGTGTGTGTGTATATATGTATATGTCTGTGTGTGTGTGTGTGTGTGTATGTATGTGTGTATATATACTGTGTGTGTGTATATATGTATATGTCTGTGTGTGTGTGTGTATGTGTGTATGTATGTGTGTATATATACTGTGTGTGTGTGTGTGTATGTATGTGTGTATATATACTGTGTGTGTGTGTATATATGTATATGTCTGTGTGTGTGTGTGTGTATGTGTGTATATATACTGTGTGTGTGTGTGTGTATATATGTATATGTCTGTGTGTGTGTGTGTGTGTGTGTGTATGTGTGTGTGTGTGTGTATATATACTGTGTGTGTGTGTGTGTGTATGTATGTATGTATGTATGTGTGTATATATACTGTGTGTGTGTGTGTGTGTGTGTATATGTCTGTGTGTGTGTGTGTGTATGTGTGTATGTATGTGTGTATATATACTGTGTGTGTATGTATGTATGTGTGTATATATACTGTGTGTGTGTGTGTGTGTGTGTGTATATGTCTGTGTGTGTGTGTGTGTATGTGTGTATGTATGTGTGTATATATACTGTGTGTGTGTGTATGTATGTATGTATGTGTGTATATATACTGTGTGTGTGTGTGTGTGTGTGTGTATGTGTGTATGTATGTGTGTATATATACTGTGTGTGTATGTATGTATGTATGTGTGTATATATACTGTGTGTGTGTGTGTATATATATATATATATATATATATACGTTGATTGCAGTAGCCATGTTAGTCCAGAGATTTAGATATCAAAATAACAAGAGTATTGCATTGAGCAATGATACTTTTTTTATTGGACTAACTATACATTTATAAGTTGACAAGCTTTCGGAAGAGTTCCTTCCTTTATCAAGTCTGAAGCAATACTGACCAATTCAATGGAATTTACAGATTATATCTTAAAACACAGAATAGCTAAGAAGACAGAAAGTGCAGGGAGAGGAGGAGGTGTCGTAAAAATCATGAGGGGGGCTTAGGTAACAGGCAGACAGTGTCCAGTGTAGGAGAACAGACAGGGGAAATATATAGCTACACATAGAGCATATACTGACATAAAGTTATATATCAACATTGAATCAATATCTATAAAGATGTGAAATTGTATATACAGGGGGAGTACAAAAGTTAAAAAAAAAAAAAAAAAAAAAAGGACAAAAGTGTGGACATAGGCTTACCTGTGTACCTATGTATAAAGAATGTGGAATATACAATGTAATTGACTAAATGAAAGTATATTACAAAAAATTTTGATAATGTGTTAAGAATCCAGAGTCCACATTTAGTCCAGAATTAAACAGGTTGAAGTGCATTATCATTTTCATTTCAAAGGTTTTTCTTTCCATGGTGTTTTTGAAGTTGCCTCTGAGAATTTTGATTTTGAGGTTTTGGATGGAGTGGTCAGGTTGGGTGAAGTGGTGACCAACAGGGGTGCAGTATTTTGTTTCACAGTGGTTTTTGATTGAGTGTCTGTGTAAGTTCATTCGAAGGTGCAGTTTTTGGCTTGTTTCTCCAATATAGCATCCCATTTCACATGCAGTGCAATGTATCATGTATACCACATTTGCAGATATACATGAATATGCCCCTTTAATGTTGTAAGATTTATTATTGTGATTTGCTGTGCTGCTTTCACAAACGTGTTGACACAGTTTGCAGAGTGCTTTATAGCAGCACTTGGTTCCATTCTGAGTGTTCTTTTTCTCAAGGGGTAGCTTCCTATGTACCAATTTCTGTTTTAGGTTAGGTGGTTGTCTGTATGCCAGGATTGGGGGTTTTGGAAAGATTTTTTTGAGTGTGGGATCCTCTAAGAGTAGTGGCTGTAAGTCTTTTATGATTTTTCGTATCCCTTCCACAGCAGGGTTGTATTTGACTACTAGTGGGATACGTGATATGTTTTTCTTCTCCCTGTATTGTAGTAAGTGTTCACGTGGAGTATTGAGGGCAGAGTTAATTTTTTTATTTATAATCCTTGTTTTGTAACCTTTTTCTCTGAATGATTGGGACAGTGTGATGAGGTGTTTGTCACGGTCCTTGGTATCTGAGCAAATTCTGTGGTATCTTGTAGCCTGACTGTAGATTATGGATTTTTTAATGTGATTGGGGTGGGAGCTGGAGCTGTGGAGGTAGCTGCATCTATCTGTTGGTTTCCTGTATACAGATGAGTGCAGTTTGCCATTTGTGATGGATATTGTTGTATCCAGGAAGCTGACACAGTCTCTAGAAAAGTTCATTTTAAGCTTGATTGATGCATGAAATAGATTAAATGATTTATGAAAATGTTCAAGGTTTTTTTCTCCTTCTGTCCATATGATGAAAATATCATCGATGTAGCGAAAGTATTTGAAGGGTTTGTGAGGGTGAGCGGCTAGGAATCTCTGCTCTAAGTCAGCCATGAAGAGGTTTGCATACTGTGGTGCCATTTTGGTGCCCATGGCTGTTCCCATGGTTTGTAAGTAGATGGAGTGGTTGAAGATGAAATAATTGTGAGTAAGTATAAATTCTGTAAGTTTACTGACTGTAGAAGCACTATATGTCTGGTTAGGGCTGTTGGAGGAAAGAAAGTTTAAGCAGGCATCAATACCATCTTTATGTGGAATATTGCTGTACAGGGACTCCACATCCATTGTCACAAGTATAGTATCCTCTGGCAATTCTGTTATCTGGCTGATTTTGTTAAGAAAATCAGTGGTGTCTTTTATAAAGCTAGTGGTGTTAATAACTAATGGCTTAAGAATATTCTCCACTAGGCCCGATAGTTGCTCAGTCAGAGTGTCCATGCCTGTTATTATTGGTCTTCCTGGGTTCCCTGGTTTGTGGATTTTTGGGAGCATGTAGAATGTCCCTATGCTAGGGTTAGAGGGCACCAGTTTGTCCAGTTTATGTTGTGTGTGTTTAGGGAATGTTTTAATTATTTTTCGAAGTTGCAAAGTGTATTCCTGGGTGGGGTCCTTTTCCAGTTTTTTGTAGTAAGTTTGATCTGATAATTGTCTATTTCCCTCTGTGATGTAGTCCTGTGTATTCATGATCACCACTGCTCCTCCCTTGTCCGCAGGCTTAATGGTAATATTTTCATTATTTCTTAAGTTTTTTATAGCGTTTTTTTCTAAGTGTGAGAGGTTATACATTATTTTTTTCTGCTGTGTGTTGAGCAGAGATGCAGTTCTCAACCGGAAGCTTTCAATATAGCTGTCCAATTTTGTGTTGCGTCCTGCTGCAGGTGTGAAGATTGTGTTCTTTTTCTTTTCATTGTAGTCCTCCCTAGTGCTGGTATTTTCTTTGTCATAGAAGAATTCTTTTAGCCGCAATCTCCTGAAGAATTCCTCTAAGTCTGAGTACAGTTGGATTTTGTCTAGATTTGTACTTGGACAGAATGATAATCCTTTACACAGTACTGATATCTCTGGCCCTGACAGGTGGTAGTTTGAAAGGTTCACAATCCCTGAGTTTTCTGTGTGGTTTTCTTGGTTGGTGACAGTTTGAGTTTTAAATGAGGTGCTGTTATTGTCTGTTGACGTTTGGTCATTTGTTGTTGTAGTTGATCAAGAAAATAATGTTGTAGTTGACAAGAAAATAATGAGTACAATGAAGAAATTAAAAAAGAAATGCAACACTTCCACAAAACACAACAACAAAATTTTATCAAGAAGAAAAAGAAGAAACTTGCATGCCTGTCACAAAACAGAATAAAACACCAAATGCAAGAAAACAGAGCTCCAGGTGACAGATCAACTACAACAACAAATGACCAAACGTCAACAGACAATAACAGCACCTCATTTAAAACTCAAACTGTCACCAACCAAGAAAACCACACAGAAAACTCAGGGATTGTGAACCTTTCAAACTACCACCTGTCAGGGCCAGAGATATCAGTACTGTGTAAAGGATTATCATTCTGTCCAAGTACAAATCTAGACAAAATCCAACTGTACTCAGACTTAGAGGAATTCTTCAGGAGATTGCGGCTAAAAGAATTCTTCTATGACAAAGAAAATACCAGCACTAGGGAGGACTACAATGAAAAGAAAAAGAACACAATCTTCACACCTGCAGCAGGACGCAACACAAAATTGGACAGCTATATTGAAAGCTTCCGGTTGAGAACTGCATCTCTGCTCAACACACAGCAGAAAAAAATAATGTATAACCTCTCACACTTAGAAAAAAACGCTATAAAAAACTTAAGAAATAATGAAAATATTACCATTAAGCCTGCGGACAAGGGAGGAGCAGTGGTGATCATGAATACACAGGACTACATCACAGAGGGAAATAGACAATTATCAGATCAAACTTACTACAAAAAACTGGAAAAGGACCCCACCCAGGAATACACTTTGCAACTTCGAAAAATAATTAAAACATTCCCTAAACACACACAACATAAACTGGACAAACTGGTGCCCTCTAACCCTAGCATAGGGACATTCTACATGCTCCCAAAAATCCACAAACCAGGGAACCCAGGAAGACCAATAATAACAGGCATGGACACTCTGACTGAGCAACTATCGGGCCTAGTGGAGAATATTCTTAAGCCATTAGTTATTAACACCACTAGCTTTATAAAAGACACCACTGATTTTCTTAACAAAATCAGCCAGATAACAGAATTGCCAGAGGATACTATACTTGTGACAATGGATGTGGAGTCCCTGTACAGCAATATTCCACATAAAGATGGTATTGATGCCTGCTTAAACTTTCTTTCCTCCAACAGCCCTAACCAGACATATAGTGCTTCTACAGTCAGTAAACTTACAGAATTTATACTTACTCACAATTATTTCATCTTCAACCACTCCATCTACTTACAAACCATGGGAACAGCCATGGGCACCAAAATGGCACCACAGTATGCAAACCTCTTCATGGCTGACTTAGAGCAGAGATTCCTAGCCGCTCACCCTCACAAACCCTTCAAATACTTTCGCTACATCGATGATATTTTCATCATATGGACAGAAGGAGAAAAAAACCTTGAACATTTTCATAAATCATTTAATCTATTTCATGCATCAATCAAGCTTAAAATGAACTTTTCTAGAGACTGTGTCAGCTTCCTGGATACAACAATATCCATCACAAATGGCAAACTGCACTCATCTGTATACAGGAAACCAACAGATAGATGCAGCTACCTCCACAGCTCCAGCTCCCACCCCAATCACATTAAAAAATCCATAATCTACAGTCAGGCTACAAGATACCACAGAATTTGCTCAGATACCAAGGACCGTGACAAACACCTCATCACACTGTCCCAATCATTCAGAGAAAAAGGTTACAAAACAAGGATTATAAATAAAAAAATTAACTCTGCCCTCAATACTCCACGTGAACACTTACTACAATACAGGGAGAAGAAAAACATATCACGTATCCCACTAGTAGTCAAATACAACCCTGCTGTGGAAGGGATACGAAAAATCATAAAAGACTTACAGCCACTACTCTTAGAGGATCCCACACTCAAAAAAATCTTTCCAAAACCCCCAATCCTGGCATACAGACAACCACCTAACCTAAAACAGAAATTGGTACATAGGAAGCTACCCCTTGAGAAAAAGAACACTCAGAATGGAACCAAGTGCTGCTATAAAGCACTCTGCAAACTGTGTCAACACGTTTGTGAAAGCAGCACAGCAAATCACAATAATAAATCTTACAACATTAAAGGGGCATATTCATGTATATCTGCAAATGTGGTATACATGATACATTGCACTGCATGTGAAATGGGATGCTATATTGGAGAAACAAGCCAAAAACTGCACCTTCGAATGAACTTACACAGACACTCAATCAAAAACCACTGTGAAACAAAATACTGCACCCCTGTTGGTCACCACTTCACCCAACCTGACCACTCCATCCAAAACCTCAAAATCAAAATTCTCAGAGGCAACTTCAAAAACACCATGGAAAGAAAAACCTTTGAAATGAAAATGATAATGCACTTCAACCTGTTTAATTCTGGACTAAATGTGGACTCTGGATTCTTAACACATTATCAAAATTTTTTGTAATATACTTTCATTTAGTCAATTACATTGTATATTCCACATTCTTTATACATAGGTACACAGGTAAGCCTATGTCCACACTTTTGTCCTTTTTTTTTTTTTTTTTTTTTTTAACTTTTGTACTCCCCCTGTATATACAATTTCACATCTTTATAGATATTGATTCAATGTTGATATATAACTTTATGTCAGTATATGCTCTATGTGTAGCTATATATTTCCCCTGTCTGTTCTCCTACACTGGACACTGTCTGCCTGTTACCTAAGCCCCCCTCATGATTTTTACGACACCTCCTCCTCTCCCTGCACTTTCTGTCTTCTTAGCTATTCTGTGTTTTAAGATATAATCTGTAAATTCCATTGAATTGGTCAGTATTGCTTCAGACTTGATAAAGGAAGGAACTCTTCCGAAAGCTTGTCAACTTATAAATGTATAGTTAGTCCAATAAAAAAAGTATCATTGCTCAATGCAATACTCTTGTTATTTTGATATATATATATATATATATATATATATATATATATATATATATATATATATATATATAAAATCTCAAACCTGGTCTAGAGGGCTGCTGCACCGGAGTTTAGAGAAAAAACCACAGCTTGCTGTATTGGGTCCTCGTCAGATTACTGCACTGCACCTTTTGTTTTTAAACTCTGGGGGGCTCCCCTCAGTAGTAATCTGCTAGGGACCCAATCCAGCAAGGTGTTTTTTGTTTTGTTTTGCTAACTGCTGTCCTATGCAGCACAAATAAAAAGCCAGTACCCAGTCACATACACCCTTTTGTCCCTTGACAGCCCCTCACACACATCTTTTCTCATACTGCTGGGATCTAGCTGCCTGTTTAATGAATTGGGGGTCTTTTTATGAGAGTTCAGTTTTGTGTGTTTTCCTCCCATGTGGTAATCTCAATTCCTATTCTTCAGTTACTACTTATTTTCTGTTATGTCCTTTTGCTGTGCACTCTTTATTAATGGAGCCACAGATTCACTGCCACAGAAGTACCACTCGGGACCTGCAGTGCTCTTCATATACCCTATAGATGTTGGATCAGCAGCAGTTTCCACTCTGGTCTAGCAGTGCTTTGCAAGGGTTAAACACCTAGTTCAAGGTTGCTAGTGTTAAAATGAACTAGAGCATGTCATTTTTAGACTAAGATGGCCCTTTAAGCTCAGACCAGTGGAAGAGCTCTAGAGACAGGTAACGTTCACCTCAGCAGCACTGGAAAATCTAAATGTACCTTTTTATTTGCTGCAACATTTTCACAGATGAGCTTTATTTATCATATTTTGTGTCTCACAGGTACAAGGAGGATCCATGGCTTTGGGATTTAGAGTGGGATATCCAAGAATTCAAGCAGAAAAAAATAAAACAAAATAAAAAGCACAAAGATACAGAAGAAACGACAGAAACTCTGGCAAATGCAGCACATGCAGATTTGAATGAAGGTAAGAAACAATATTTGCTCAGAACATAAAATGTACATGAAACAAAAAAAAATAGGCCTACATTAAGTTAAAATTGCTCGAGTGTTTCTACTTTTGCAGTCATTTCAAGCCCAAAGCTATTTTTTATAGCTTGAGCAATAATCAAAGGCACACTAATATCTGCATGTTGAATAGCATGGGTGCACTAAATACCTCACATAATAGACATTGCAATTGAGCGATAGTTCACCAATAGTGGAGTTTTTCATGTATTTCTGTTCTGTACTATTAATAAAAATGATTTACTTAAAGGACCAGTCAACACAGTAGATTTGCATAATCAACAAATGTAAGATAACAAGACAATGCAAACGCACTTAGTCTGAACTTCAAATGAGTAGTACATTTATTTTCTGACAATTTTAAAAGTTATGTCTTTTTCCACTCCCCCTGTACCATGTGACAGCCATCAGCCAATCAGAAATGCATACACGTACCATGTGACAGCAATCAGCCAATCACAAATGCATACACACTTATTCTTGCACATGCTCAGTAGGAGCTGATGACTCAAAAAGTTTAAATATAAAAAGACTGTGCACATTTAGTTAATGGAAGTAAATTGGAAAGTTGTTTAAAATGGCATGCGCTATCTGAATAATGAAAGTTTAATTTTGATTGAGTGTCCCTTTTAAGGTCTTCAAAATCATTACATTTTAAAGCTGTATTTAGGATTGCACTTGAGCACTACACTTAACTCACCACTTATAATATCCATTTACCCCTTGGATGTGCATAACAATCTCTGGTCGTCATACACATCCATTCCTCTTTGCATATTACCACCAGGTGCCATCATCCCAGGGGTCCCCCTTTCCTTTCTGGATCCTAGGTACCCCCAAGCACTGCAGACGGTGAACAAGACTGCAGTCTCCATACCCATCACGGTCTCCTTGCATGTGGTCACCATGGGCGCACTTGTGCATGTCACAAGGGGATAGGAACTACCTGCTAATGCAGAAAGTTATGGAGACTGAGCCAGGAGATTAGGGGGAGGATTCTGCAAGCCCATATTCTCAGGCCACTTTCAGGAACAGGTCCCTCAATTGAAAAATGGTAAGGTCTGCTATTTTAAATGAGGGGTAGCATGCCCCTGTAATTTGCAGGTGATTGCCTTAAAAATGTTGATTACCTTCAGAAGCACTAAAAGTGCAGTTGAGCTGAGGGAGGTGGGCTCTAAGATAGCTCCTATCTGCCCTTCTTTCCATTCAATTGAAAGGTCACTTGCCCCTCTAGCAGGAGAGAAAGGGGCTCTTTTAGAATCCACCTCATGACGCAACAATGGTCAGTTAACAAGTGAGCAAACTAACACCTAGATTACGAGTTTTGCGTTCGTGTTTTAACGCTAAAAAAAATGGCCATTTCAGGGTTTAAACAGCAACGCAGCCATTACGAGTCTTGTCGGTATAGCTGTACCGCAAGCCTATTAGCCTGTAACGCAACGTCAGTGTCGCACTCAAAAAAATGACGTTTTTGTGTGGAATTTTCATAGCGCTGCCATTACAAGTTTTGCTGTGAGGCTAAAAAGCTTGTGTTCCAGCCTATACCGACACGATCCATTTCACAACCTGAGAGCAGTAGTTATGAGTTTTACACAACAAAACTGTTACACAAAACTCATAACTAAACTGTTACAAAGTACACTAAACACCCATAAACTACCTATTAACCCCTAAACCGAGGCCCTCCCGCATCGCAAACACTATATTAAACTTATTAACCCCTAATCTGCCGCTCTCTACATCGCCGCCACTAATAAAATGTATTAACCCCTATTCCACCGCTCCCTGACATCGTCACCACTATACTAAAGTTATTAACCCCTATTCTCCCGCACTCCAACATCACCCACACTATAATAAAGATATTAACCCCTATTCCGCAGCTCCCCGACAACGCCGCCACTAAATAGTTATTAACCCCTAAACCTCTGTCCTCCCTCTTCACTAAATAAACCTATTAACCCCTAAACCGCCAGCCCCCCCACATCGCCAAAAACTAAATTTAACTATTAACCCCTAAACCTAACAACCCCCTAACTTTAAATTAAAATTACAAGATCCCTATCTTAAAATAAAAACTTACCTGGGAAATTAAAAAAAACAACCTAAGTTTAAACTATAAATTAACCTAAGATAACTATTAGACTAAAATGAAAATACTGTAACTATCAATTAAATAAATTAAATTACTCATTAAAAAAAAACCTAACACTACTAAAAAAACTAAATCTACAGTTAAAAAAGAATAAAAATACTAAATTACAAAAAATAACAAACACTAAATTATGAAAAGTAACAAACGAAATTTTCCAAAATAAAAACAATTACACCTAATCTAATAGCCCTATAAAAATAAAAAGGCCCCTTTTGTAGGGCATTGCCCTAAAGAAATCAGCTCTTTTTCATATAAAAAAATACAAAGACCCACCCCAACAGTAAAAACCACCACCCAACCAACCCCCCCAAAATAAAAAACCTAACTCTAAAAAAAAAGCTACCCATTGCCCTGAAAAAGGCATTTGTATGGGCATTGCCCTTAAAAGTGCATTTAGATCTTTTTCATTGCTCTTAAAAGGGAATTTAGCTCTTTTAACAAAGCCCAAAACCCTAATCTAAAAAAAAAACCCACCCAAAAAAGTTTTAAAAAAACCTAACGCGGGGGGCGGAGCTAGCCATCAGAGTGGACGGACGTGTATTACATGAGCTCCAGCTCTTAACATAGATTTGGGGGGTAAATTGGTAGTTTACCACATTGCTGAGAAGCCCTACTAATGACCTTAACAAGGTTTATCCCTTTCCAACGCTTTTGATCGAGATTGGGAACCCAAGAGCTGAACATACTTTTGCTCACAGTATTTTCTGAAGACTACGACACAGGAAAATGGCGGATTTGACTAGATAGGAGATGGAAGCTCTGAGAGCTCTCGAGACTGCCTTTAGACAAATTGAGTCTCAGCTGGTCAAGGCTTTTGATGGCACCATTACGAGAGCCAACTGCGGCTACACTACAGGGCACTAAAGTACAGAGCGTGGCTGAGAATGTATTAGCCATGAGTACTGATGTCCATGTCACTGCAACAGATGTACCGGCTCATTCTTCAGAGGAGCACATACAGATAGCCGAACATGGATTGCGGGGAGCGGGCAATCAGAGTTTTCGTCTGTACCATGGTGCCCCTGCTAACTCTGGGCCATACAATAGCAGCGGTGGCGTTTGGGTGAAGCCGAAGTCTGTTTTACGGGAAGACCAGAGGCGGCGAGCTCCGTGCACCCTAGAGGGAGACCCAAACGGGCTCCAATGTTCCTACGGGGATCGGAGGACTTCCTACCCGACTTCGTACTATAAGGAGACCCTTAGTCTACTAAGTCTACAGCTGCCTTCTGCTGACATCCCGCTTGAGATAGAGGTCTCGTTTTGGGAACCCCGATCTGGTTTTGAGAAGTTTTTTGGGCTTGCTCTGCTGGGTTCATCAGGCATGTTCTTTTCCTTTCCTGTTCACCAAAATTGTGGCTAGTCTGTTCGACCATGGGTAATGCAGCCTGGACTTGAAATAAACCGCGACATATGTGTTGTTTCAGGCTACAGCAAAAGACTGGCACTGTTATTTTGCCCCAAACATACTATTTGTTTAACCGGACTGAGTGCCAATATCTAGCTGCCCTAGTTTATGCATCTACTGGCGATCTATAAACCCACGCCATGAAGTTAATTATGTCTGTTGTACACAAGGTTTATTCTCCCTTTATTAGTAATTTTGTTGGAAATGTAGAGATGTTAGCTGTTTGATTTTGCCTTTATTAAGTGTGCGATATTTATCTTGTAAACTGATGTATGCAAAATAACCTTGTTGCGTGTAGGTTTGACATTACACTGATAGAGCCTACAAATGCTCAAATTTTCCTCAGCTCCTGGACAGAGGTCACTTTGGAGTCTATCCATATACACTATTTGCCATTGTGTCTGTGAAGAAGCTTAATATGTTTGCTCATTTTCTCTTACCCTCATCTCTTTACAGTTTAAATAGTCTCCTGTCGCTGGGTATAGGGCCCGTGCCCAGTCAGCAGGATTAGATTAAGAGAGAAGTAAATATTTTTCTTGTGTGTAGCTAAAACACTACTGTCATCCTGTTATCTGCTTAACATTAAGTGTACTATTAGCATATTTATTTACAACTTAATTAAGCTTCACTGTTTCTCCGGCATTTAGGCAGTTAGTTGCACCCTAGAGCTCTAGATCTAGATAATATGCAGTGTTGAGATCCTGGCTCTAGTATAAACTAATTCTGCGCATTGTAAATCTGTCTGGCCATTTGATCAGCTCAAGATGTTGGGTAGGCATATCTGATAAATATTTCCTATGCTTTGGTTATGTCTAACATTGTAAGCCGGTTTATGTACCTTACATGGCACTCGCCTTAGCCCTACACGCTTAACTTGTTATTCTAGGAAAAACTCCCTTAAATAGTCCCTTACACTTGACTAGATCACTAGCCTTGACATCCTCTTGGGGAGATTACTTACTTACACTATATTCTCCTGAGATATCTTAGGCTTTATTTTAAGTGAAGTCTGTACCTAACGGGTTTCTGCTTGCAACAGATGCATTCTCTAGGATTTAACAATATTATCTCTTATTGCAGTATAGATATGAATGCCGTTCTCGAAATTTAGTTTCAGTTATGTTATGAGCCGAATTATCTCTTTAATGTTATTAGCCCCTCCAGGTGAATCCTTATGTCATACGATTAATCTCCGCCCCTACCTCTCTCTCTCCCCCTTCCTTCTCCCTCTCCCCCTTCTTAGGACTCTGGTTCTCTGTGATAGAGTTCAGGGTTCTTTTGTGCGGTTTCCCTTGACACATACTGCATCCTGGAATATCCCCCCCCCCCTTACTTGATACCCATAATCTAGAAGGCTCAGTTGTGCTCTTTGTTGACACTTTTTAGTTCTATTCTCTTATGAGCCACAGTTTGTCATCTGTTTTTATTATAATAAAAAAATATAAAATGAAGTGTATGATTTACAATATGGATTCTACATTTGTACATTTTTATATGTCCGTGCTATTATAATTTATGTTGTACTAAGGTTACAAAAAAAGCAAAAAAATGGGAGGTTTGTTCTTCACTTGTTCTGTGATTGAAAAAGGATTGATTTAATGATGTAGTTCTCATGACCAACATGTTCTTTTTACACACCGATGTGATTTTTGTAACAGCATTTATTTGTTGGTCTGCCTTTTCAACCTCAATATAAATTATTTAAAAAAACAAACAAAAAAAAAAAAACCCTAACACTAATCCCTGACGATCCACTTACAGTTTTTGAAGTCCGGACATCCATCCTCATCCAGGCGGCTAGAAGTCTTCATCTACACGGCAAGGTCTTCATCCATTCAGGCGGCGTCTTCTAGCTTCATCCAGATGGCATCTTCTAGCTTCATCCCAGCGGCACGGAGCTAATAGAATTTCAGTAGCTTTCATCCTATTCTCTGATTTGAATTTCCAAAATCAAATCAGCCAATAGGAATGCAAGGGACACCATTTTGAAAAGGCTCCCTTGCATTGAAGATTCAGTATACGGCGGCAACGGTATGAAGAGGATGCTCCGTGCCGGATGTCTTCAGGATGGAGCCGCTCCGCACCGCCGGGATGAAGAGAGAAGATGTCGTCTAGATGAAGCTAGAAGGCGCCGCCTGTATGGATGAAGACCTCACCGCCTGGATGAGGGGTTAGTGTTAGGTTTTTTTTAACTTTTTTTTTTTTTTTAACTTTTTTTTTTTTTTTATAGATTAGGGTTTTGGGCTTTCTTAAAAGAGCTGAATGCGTTTTTCAGGGCAATGGGTAGCTTAGTTTTTTTTTTTAGTGTTAGGTTTTTTATTTTGGGGGGTTGGTTGGGTGTTGGTTTTTACTTTTGGAGGGGGTCTTTGTATTTTTTTTACAGGAAAAAGAGCTGATTTCTTTAGGGCAATGCCCTACAAAAGGCCTTTTTAAGGGCTATTGGTAGTTTATTGTAGGCTAAGGTTTTTTTTTTTTTTTTTTGCGGTGGCTTTTTTTATTGTGTCGGGGAGCTGCAGACTAGGGGTTAATATCATTATTATAGTGTGGGCGATGTTGGGGTGCGTGGGAATAGGGGTTAATATGTTTATTATAGTGGCAGCGATATCGGAAGCGGCAGATTAGAGGTTAATACATTTATTTTGATGGCAGCGATGTCGTGGGCGACAGATTAGGGGTTAATACGTTTATGTAGTTGTCGGCGGCAGCAGATTAGGGGTGTTTAGACGCGGGGTTTATGTTAGGGTTTAAACGTAACGTTTTTCCCCCATAGACATCAATGGGGTTGCGTTACAGAGCTTATCATTCCGCGATCGCAGGTGTTAGAAAAAAAACTAACACTTTCTCCCCATTCATGTCTATGGGGAAAGCGTGCACGAGAACGTCAAAGCAGCTCTTGTATTTTGTGCGGTATGGAGCTCATTGCCACCATATCGCACGCACAAGGCGGCTTTTTCAAAACTCGTAATGGCATCGCTATGGAAGGTGAAATAACGCAACTTTTGTTGCGTTCGTTTCGCACCCTCTATAGCACAAAATTTGTAATCTAGGTGTAAGTGTTTTTAACTTTTTCACAATAAAATGGATGTTTTAATGGATTGAGGTCTTCTATGTGTATTGCACTCTGTCGGTAGCGGTAGCAGTAAACACGACCCTTACTGGTCTTTTTTACTTTGCTTTGTTTAAGGGGATACTAAACCCAAATTGTTTCTTTCATGATCCAGATAAAGCATGCAATTTGAAGAAACTTTCTTAATTACTCTTATTATCAATTTTTCTTCATTCTCTTGCTATCTTTATTTAAAGGGACAGTCAAGTTAAAAAAAAAACTTTCATGATTTAAATAGGGAATGCAATTTTAATCATCTTCCCAATTTACTTGTATCACCAATTTTGCTTTGTTCTCTTGATATTCTTAGTTGAAAGCTAAACCTAGGAGGTTCATGTGCTAATTTATTAGACCTTGAAGACTGCCTCTAATCTGAATGCATTTTGACCACTAGAGGGCATTAGTTCATGTGTTTCATATAGATAACATTGAGCTCATGCACATGAAGTGACCTAGGAGTGAGCACTGATTGGCTAAAATTCAAGTTTGTCAAAAGAACTGAGATAAGGGGGCAGTCTGCAGAAACTTAGATACAAGGTAATTACAGAGGTGAAACGTGTATTATAACTGTGTTGGTTTTGCAAAACTGGGGAATAGGTAATAAAGGGATTATCTTTCTTTTTAAACAACAAAAATTCTGGTGTTGACTGTCTCTTTAAGAAGCAGGAATGTAAAGCTTAGGACCCGGCCTATTTTTAGGTTCAGCACCCTGGATAGTGCATGCTTATTGGTGGCTACATTTAACCACCAATAAGCAAGAAGGTTCTGAACCAAAAATGGGCTGGCTCCTAAGCTTTACATACATTCCTGCTTTTTAAATAAAGATAGCAAGAGAACAAAGAGAAATTGATAATAGGACTAAATTAGAAAGTTGCTTAGAATTGCCTGCTCTATCTGAATCATTAAAGAAATATATTGGGTTTAGAATCCCTTTAAGTTTATTGTTACAATCCATACTGAGTGTACATATATGGTAATCGACTCTTGCCAGTTGGACTCAGGGAGCAGAGAGGCAGTGAGAATGAAGCTTATTTTTGTAGAGTGGAACTATTAACTGCTAGGTGGACTTTAAAAGTTTTGCCCCTTTTTGATCTGACTGGTAGTCAAATTTGAAATGATTTTTTTTTTAGCATATTTATAAGTATTTAATTTTTCTCCCACCATCTTTTAAAGTTTTCTTGTAAAATGTCAATACGGGTAATTTTAATATGGATACCATAATCAAACCATGAGAGATATTAAGATTAAATATATTTACTATGCATTTATCCTACATTTTTATCAAATGTCTTTTTTTTCATGTAATGAACATTTTCTTTAGTTTCATTTTATTATTTATTTGTAATGATAACAAACCAATGTCTAATGGATGCTAGAAAGGAATATTGCAAGTTGAAAACAACTAGATCCATATTTTCCAATGTTCAAAGACAAAACCTACATTTTGAAGCAAAATTTAACCCAATGTATAATGTAGTTCTTACAATATCTCATAATATGCCAAGGTTTTAAAAGTGCAGATGCTACTGGTTAAATGTAAAATCACGATCCTGTCCCACTCATTGCCATCCTCTGATGATATAATAGAATATTTTACTAACTGCGTTTGCCAGCTACTCTAGAGTATGTGTGGGTGTCTTGCATATTGTCAATTTTCAAATGTTAATTATATAATTATTATGTCTTGAACAGTTAGAGCTTCTTTTTTTTTCTTTTTTATATTTTTAAAATAGATCCTGGTCCTCCTACGGAAGAAGAAGAATCCATACCTCCAACAAGTAAAGTTTACTTGGAGAATCTAAAAGAAAAGACCATGTCTTTATTACCCAAAAGAAACCAGCACCTGCCAGGCCACCCTGAGTATGTAACTATCATTCTTTTCGTATTTTTCAATTTCATCTGTTGAGATAAATACATGAAAGTCATCTCATAAAATTAATGCACATGACTTAGTGTCCCACATAAGCCCAGACAAAATCAGACACAACCACCTGAATTGAATAAGGAAATGGATGTACAGCGAGCAATCACAACAAATAACAATTTAAAGGCTTTCAAAATTGTTTTATTGCAGTAAACACACACACACAGAACATATATTATTTTCCTTACAGCGGTAAGTTCAGCCATGAGGTAGGAGTGACTTAGTCCTAAAGCAATATACCTGAGTTCTGGGAATTGTTGTTCTTTTGTTTAGCCCAGTAAACCAGTCCCCTCCCACAGCACATAATTCCTATTTCTATTCACTTTATGATAAAAATCTCAACGGCTATGTTTTATATCCAATAATTTTTTTCTTTGGCTTCATACAAACTTCTGCATACCCTATGTCTCTCTTTATTTATAGAATGCAATATAAGCTTGCCCCTATATAAATTCAGAAGCCAGGTCTGAACAGTATAAATGTGTGTGTGTATGTGTGAGTGTGTGTGTATATATATATATATATATATATATCTATATCCGTGGGTTCCAATGGAGCTGGGGCAGTTTTATCAGCCAGCGTTACTTTCTCACAGACTAGTTGTGCACAAACATGTGCTTCCTGTTAGTTTCAAAATAATCAGCTATAATTTAACCTAAAAAATCCCTTTTATATAGCGTTTTCTCATAGGCATGGAAGATTTTCCTTTAAAGTCCATTTGATGGGGTTTTTTCCAGACAATATGCATATTCTTCCAATTTTGGGATTAAATGGTTATTTCCTTTTACCCTATTTAATAAATATAATAAAAGTGACTAAGAAACATCTGTTCAAATATGCTTTTGAGGGTCTATATATGATAGGCATTCTGTTCATTGCAACTAAATTATGGCAGGATGTCTGAATACAAACACATTAAATCAGTCCCTATTTTAAACTACCTTGATACGCTCATGTAACTATAGCATTTTTAATTCAGTGCTCACTGCTTAGAATATACATAGAAAACTAATGCAATTATTTCTTACCTGTTCAAAACTGATTTTTTTTGTTCTGCCTAATTATGACAAATAACCTGCAACCATTGTAGATGACAGAGATTTCCTGCTTGTACTGATACTGTACAATACTTGACTCAGTATTAAGGATGCTAACTCCTTACTTACTGCCCATGGGGGCTATTTAGGTAGATCTGTTAGAAGAACACAGTTACTGGATGTTACTAGTTTACTACTAATTCCTGAAATGTAATAATATTCTTTGAATGTACATGTTTCTATTTTGTCATTCATCACCATCATTAAGCGGGCCCTGATATCCTTGGTCATACAAATATATTGGATCATGACTCCTAATCAGTTGTCAGATTTGTTTTAAAGAATATTACATGGACTACTATCCCTCTAAGAGATGAGGAACTGCAGCTACATACCTGCTTATAAAAAGTTAGGTAGTATAAGTAGCAGCAAGGAAAATAAGTAGATGTTCCTTTAGTGTGTGGAATACTGCAATAAAACTGAACTTTATATTCAGTTAAAGGGACATAATACTCATATGCTAAATCACTTGAAACTGATGCAGTATAACTGTAAAAAGCTGACAGGAAAATATCACCTGAGCATCTCTATGTAAAAAAGGAAGATATTTTACCTCACAATTTCCTCAGCTCAGCAGAGTAAGTTCTGTGTAAAAAGTTATACTTCACCTGCTCCCAGCTGCAGGTAAAAATAAAAAATAAATAAAAAATGAAGAAATGAACAGCAGCCAATCAGCATCAGCAGTGCTGAGGTCATGAACTCTTACTGTGATCTCATGAGATTTGACTTAACTCTCATAAGATTTCATAGTAAGCTTCCTTTACCTGATTGGTGAAATAAAATGAGAGTTCACGAGGCTCATCCTTTCAGCTGTCCCAGGACAGACATACTAAAATGCTGCTTAGAAATCCTTTACAATGGGAGGTGGCTACTGAGGAACTTTTGAGGTAAAATATCTTTCTTTTTTACATAATGATGTTCAGGTGATATTTTCTAGTCCGCTTTTTACAGCTATGCTGCATCACTTTAAAGTGTTTAAACATTTGGGTATTATGGCCCTTTAATATGGTAGAACATATGTAGCTCTTATTCAGTTCTGAGTGTTTAGCACACACAGTACGTAATAGGAAAAGCTTTCAAAAATGGAGGAAAGGTTTGGAATGTTAGTTTTTTTTATCAATGCAACAGCTCATTAATGAATTGGCACATGCTCTTGTAGTGTTTAGAAGCAGGTAATCAATCCAGGGATGGACTACCATTGGTACAGCAGGGGGGGGGCATTGCAGCCAATCTATGCATGTGCAGAGTTTGTATAATCGATTGCATTGGGAGCCATCTATCTATCTCTATCAATCATCTATCTTTCTGTCTGTCTATTTAAAATCATTATACAGAGCAGCATGAAAATTATTCCTATTGCTTACTACTGAGTTACCTTTATTGGGCACAAAAATATGTGTGCACCAGGGCCCTTTTGTTGAGTAGGTCTGCTATGTCTTTATAACCTGACACCAAATATATATGTATACGGAACCAAGGAGCAGAGAAAGACTTATCCTTTGTGACTGGGACAATACATGGTTTACTATTATGATCAAGTGAAGAAAGTTCCAGTACATCAAGTAGTTAAGATTCATTCTACCAATGCAGTTTCTATCTTATGGGCAAAGGATGCTAATATTATGTGTGTATCTGCTAATGCCAAATTTGGCAGGAAAGTTGTTCAATTAATTCTGAATTCTATTCATTTAACATATATTCTTCCAGTTTCTTTTTTGTCTTTTCCTCTGGTGTTCATGATTTTTTTATGGTAAGTGCTTCTCATTTGACCAAGAAAGTTGAAGTTAAATCTTACTTTAATTTATGTTTATTGGCTCAGAACATGCATTTGCACTCAATAAATGCCCACCCTTTGTGAAGGGTAGCAGTTATAATTTGCTAGTATTTCCATGACAAATACGTCTAGGAATGGAAACTACAGTATAGATTCAATCTCCCTTTCTATTTACTCTGTAATTCAAGTTGTTATTGTTCTATACCTAAAATCGCACCAAAATTGTTCTTCTCATTATAGGTGGTACCGTAAACTCTGCCTTAAATTAGAAGATCCTGACTGGGTGCCCGGTCCTAGTCTTATTAGCCTTCAGATGAGGCTAACACCAAAACTAATGAGATTGACATGGGATGGTTTTCCGCTGCATTACTCGGAAAAGTATGGCTGGGGGTATCTTGTTCCAGGAAGGAAAGACAACATATTGTCTTCTGAAGGGGAAGAAACTATATGTTGTCCATACAGGTAGTTCCCACCACCTTCTTCTACTTTTTTTTTTAAATAGTTTTTATTGAGGTGTTTAGACAAACATTGCAAATATACACAAAGGTATCAATAACCACTACATGGATTTTTACAGACTTGCCATATAACAAAATATCATACCAGGAAGTACAAATGACTCAAAATTAAAATATTATTAAGAAGTACCAAAACTGAAACATTAGTACATCAAAATGCAATGTCTTCAATGGCTCGAAATAAAATATTCTGAAGGCAAAACAAAAACATAAGTACTTCAAATGCAATGTTTTGCATACACAAGACAATTAATACACAAAACATTTATATCTCCATAAAAAAGCCACTTTTGGACTTCTAGCCACATTAAGACAATTCAGTAGGAGATATAATATTTAAATAGCACAGGCCACTTTTGGACCTCTGTAAGTATAAAACACATATTTTGAGCAAAGTAATGAGAAAGATAGCTATTGAACCCTTGTAAGAGTATAGTAGGCAAGCAACAATGTCTGTGGGTCAATATGATAAACTAATAGGATAAAAACACACCTTTGAACCTAATCTAATCACCCTAGCTCAGACTATTGGAAGGTAAATATGTTGCCTATACGTTACTCTATTTAAATATGTACAGTTGCACTAAAGAAAAGCATCTCTCAAAAAAACAATAATGTATTATATAAGGAAGAGAATATGGGGTGGATGTGTTACTGTGTAAATATATAATAGAGTTTGCATGGAGTTTTGTGAGGGAGGAAAACAAGCAAGAAGGATTTTAAATAGATACACTAAAAAAACTTTGTACCAAAAACAAAAGTTTGGAACAATACATTTTATGGCTTTTTTTTACCAGGCATATATGATACAAATGCAGCCCCATAGCTTTCCTGTTGTGTGTGTGTGTGTGATATATATATATATATATATATATTTTTTTTTTTTAATTTTTATAAAAACAAAATTACGTTTGTGTCATTTTTTTGGCATACATAGTAATTAGCGCAAGAGTTATGTTCTAAATATTTCAAACACACATTTTATTGTCTCACATTTAGCCCCAGTTTACCTTATAGCAAATGTATGATTTTGTACTTTATATGGTTCAATTAAAATTAACAATCAGAAAAGAGAATAATTATTATTTTTGTTGCTCAATTTATGCAGAAAATGAGTAGGTATAAAATATCTGAATATAAAAATATTACATATATTTAAAATTAAACAAAATTCTGATTTTCCAAAGGGGTGGCTTACCCCATTTAGACAATATATGCATATTTCTACCCCTTTCTGCAATTACTCTGTATAGCAAAAAATATTAACAAAAGAAAAAACAAACATAAAATAGTTATACCAATAGTCATCCTATATAGAAGCTCACAAAATATCACCTGCTTTTACATTCTCTCAGTTCTCCAATTTCTATAAGCTCTAACATCAACAGTAGAAAAAAATTGAGGCTAGCGGTTACTGCTAGGTTATCAGTCTTCTAGCGATCACTTCATAGCTATAAGGACATTAAACCCGTTATTTGAATTGTAAAATCTCACTCTTTCACATGTGGGTTATTATGATATATTATTATGGTGAAGCCGGGTTAATAAAGGCCTCTTAACATCAAAGCCACAAAAATCGAACCTAAGTTGAGACATTTTACCTCTCATCAAGACTAATGAGATATGTTCTCATAGTAAGTAATATTTTTAATCAAATTCCATTTTCTCTGTGTTTTGATGCTTGCAAAGTAGTTACAGTTTTGCACCTGTTGTGTTCATGATGAGGATGCAGCCAGCACCTCTGGCATTTGTTTAGGTCTGATGTTCTAGTTTAGCAGCAATTGCCTTTTTTTAAATTCTTTCAAAAAACAACAACAAATCAGTTTAATAATGAAGCAAATGTTTGAATTCAAGCTATGAAGGCGTATAAATTAAATAGGATGCTAGTGTGTAAAGTTATTTCTTTTTTAAATCATTTGTTGAATCTGTTGCTGCTACTGGTACTCACATTTTGCAGAGCCATTGAGTTGATTCATATGGAACACAATAAAAAGAAGGAAAAAGGACAGCTTGTATCACAAGATGCTTCACTGAAAGAGGACTTTATGCTAACAGAGGACAGCACGATCTGGCAAAAGGTAAAGAAATGTGTGACAGATTTCAGCCGCATTCAACGCTTTGCTTTAGGGCTAGATTTATTAAAGCCCTACGGCTGCAAGTTCTCAAAAGAACTTGCTCGCCGTAATTTATCCGCCGCCGCCGCTTCCCTAACCTCTAGTCAGACCGAGGAGATTGACAGCTCCTGCCCACGCTTGATTGGCTGTGCGCGGGCAGGGGGCGGGATTACACGCGAGCGCAAAATTACGCTTGTGTGCAATGCCGAATACCTGCGGGTAATTTCGCCCCGCCACAGGTGAGCTGAGGCGTACAGGGGCGCGTATACGCGCCCCTGTCCGCCTCAGCTTTAATAAATCTAGCCCTGTTGTATCACAAAATATAGCTGTTCAGAGACAACCGTATTGTAAAATGAACTAATACTTTTTCATTATTCCATTTGTTACCAAGTTAATTAACCTCAACTATTGCTCTTCATAGGTAGAAGAATTAAGTAGAACTGAAATCGATCTTGGTTCTGATGGACCAGCCAGTGCGACAGCTAAAAAACCCAAATCAAATAAATTGGTATGTTACTCTTTGTTAAACTTATCTACTCAAACCACTGCTTGTAATTTCCTAACTTCTACAATTTATTTACGATTTTACGCACACACTTTTATTTTTGTTTTACTATGCTATCATTAGTTTTAACTTTAACAAACAAATGTAAAATTTGCACACACAAAAAAAAGTTTTAATTAAAGAAGAACTTTTGCATCAAATTAAAGCATTGTGAGCTTAATAAATAGTCACCCAGTAAAGGTAGATGCATTAATGTTGTAAAAAAAAAAAGAATTCTAGAAATAATAATAGTAAAGAAATTCAGTAATGTTTGAAATGGACATAAGGCTATGTTGAATATTGAAAAAGAACATTGATTTAAGTAGCATATGATGTTTAAAAGCAGGGCAGACTAGGTAGGACACGCTGTTCTTAGCTGCCATCAAGTTCGGCTATTCTCATCACATATAATCATTACCTGATTTGTTGTAACAGGAGCGCCCTGCTGAACTAGAGTTTGAAAACTCACAAGCTCATCACTATGGAAACGGTCCTTGCAGTGACGTGAATGTCTCAGGCTGCTGGTTCTATAGGTTGCCACATAAAGTGAGTTTAAAAATGCATTTGATTTCTATGCTTTGTTCTTAATAGTTGGAATCCTACTGATGTTGACTTGCATTGCTGTATATTTTCATGTTCTAATGCACTTTAATACACCTAACAGACGTATTATCTGTACTTTTAAAAATGGTTTATGATGTGTGAACATTTTAAGATATTTCCTTAAATGTCTGGATGTGCAGAAAAACTGTTCTATGACCTCTGCAAGCAGCTAGAGAAAATAATTCATGGCTGTGTTTAACCTCCAGAGCTACTTCATTCCTGTCCTTAATGGAACATAAAGGGGTGATGTGAGGGCACACAATAGTGAATTTTAACTCCCATTAGAAGTGTATTATGAGTAGAGAATTGGCATCCGCCCTGCTCGAATGCTGAGTCGTCCCCCCCCCCCATCTTTGTATTATTAGCAGATCATGTGCACTAAGTTATCACAAACCTTTACAAAAGGAAGATTTTTAAAACCTTAGTATTTTTGCAAACATGTTGTATGGAATTAGAAATGTACTTGTTTGCACTTCAAATGACACCTTCATGTCCTTATAATGCTTAATCTAAAACACTGTTCCACTAGTTTTTAAGAGTTGTGGATTGTAAAGCATGTATTGCTGATCTGCTTATTCTTTTTGCCTGAATTGTCATGTCCAATTGCTGCCTGACACCTGGTTAAACAAGAAAAAAAAAATATTCAGAATAACTTTCACTTATTTCTATAGGTTTAAGGCACAAGGGTGTGGCGTGTCACTTAAATGTGTATGTGTGTATGTATATATATATATGTGTATGTATGTATGTATATATATATATATATATATATATATATATATATATATATATATATACATATATATATATATATATATATATATACACATATATATATATATATATATATATATATATATATATATATATACACATATATATATATATATATATATATATATATACTCTGTGGATCTCTCTGAGCACCCTGGCATTTGATTGAACTGTTAGCGAGAGTGCACCTATCTGAGGATTTATTTATATATATATATATATATATATATATATACTCATATTGTATACTTATATCCATCAAATGAAAACTTAGCATCGTCAAGAGTGTAACATCCATTTGTTGTTTTGTTGTTTACATGAGACAAAGCAACATTTCTGCCCTTACTTGGGCTGGGCCTTTGTCAAGGTCAAATACAATACCCATAATCCAATCTTTATATACCCCAGGATCCAACAATGGAGTCTAGATATCACTCATATTCATATCCTCCATCTTATAGCTGCTCTGCCACCTAGTGGTCACAATTATATTTATATTTAGCATTCTTTGTTTTATATTTTTTTTTATTATCGGTTATTTGTAGAGCGCCAACAGATTCTGCAGCGCTATAAACAAAGGGGGAGTACAACAAAACAATTATAGGGATCAAATGGGTAGAGGGCCCTGCCAAGAGTTGCACTGTTGTAGTCAGCTCTTAAGAAGGTGATCTACAAACAGCTGGACTTTTAGGCTTACATGCTAAGGGGGTTCAGGGGATAGCAATGGAGGAGAGGAACTGGTATTAGGAAAGGTTAGTGTAGGTTGTATGCATCTCTGAACAGTAGAGTCTTTAGGGAGCACTTGAAGCTTTTAAAACTAGAAGAGTCTTGTGGAGCGAGGCAGAGAGTTCCACAAGATGGGAGCCAGTCTGGAGAAGTCCTGTAAACGGGAGTGTGATGAGGTGACAAGAGAGGAGGAGAGTAGGAGGTCATGAGCAGAGCGAAGGGAATGGGAGGGAGAGTATCTGGAGACAAGGTCTGAGATGTAGGGGGGAGCAGTGCAGTTGAGGGCTTTGTATGTCAGAGTGAGAGTTTTGTGTTTGATCTTAGAGGCAAGAGGAAGCCAGTGAAGGGATTGGCAGAGAGGTGCAGCAGATGAAGAGTTGCAGTAATCAAGGCGGGAAAAAATGAGAGAGTGGATTAAAATCTTAGTTGTGTCTTGTGTAAGGAAGTGTCTAATTTTAGAGATGTTTTTAAGGTGGAAGCGGCAGGCTTTAGCCAAGGACTGAATGTGAGGAGTGAAGGAAAGATCTGAGTCAAATGACACCCCGAGACATCGGGCATGCGGGGTAGGGGTAATGATGGAGTTGTCGACAGTTACAGAGATATTGGGGGTGGAGATTTTGGAAGAAGGGGGGAAAATGAGGAGCTCAGTTTTAGAGAGATTTAGCTTGAGGTAGTGAGAGGACATCCAGGAAGAGATGTGAGAAAGACAGTTAGTGACACGGGTTAGCAAGGAAGGAGATAGGTCTGGTGCAGAGAAATAGATTTGGGTGTCATCGGCATACAAATGATATTGGAAACCGTGGGACTTAATTAGGGAACCTAGTGATGATGTATAGATTGAGAAGAGAAGGGGACCGAGGACAGAGCCTTGCTGTACTCTGACAGAAAGTGGTGACGGGGCAGAGGAGGCCCCAGAGAAGGCTACACTGAAGGTACGGTTTGATAGGTAGGAAGAGAGCCACAAAAGGGCTGTGTCACAGATGCCGAAGGATTGGAGGGTTTGGAGCAAAAGAGGGTGGTCGACAGTGTCAAAGGCTGCGGACAGATCAAGGAGGATAAGCAGAGAGAAGTGGCCTTTTGATTTAGCTGTAAGTAGGTCGTTGGTGACCTTAACAATAGCTGTCTCTGTGGAGTGATAGGGACGAAATCCAGATTGCAGCGGGTCAAGAAGGGACTTTAACGTAAGGAAATGGGATAGACGTGCATATACTAGTTTTTCGAGAAGCTTTGAAGCAAGAGGGAGAAGGGAAATAGGGCGGTAGTTGGATGGGGAGGTAGAATCAAGGGAAGGTTTTTTGAGGATAGGTGTGACCAGTGCATGTTTCATCGATGAGGGAAATGTACCAGTGCTGAGGGAGAGGTTGAAAATGTGTGTTAGTATAGGGGTAGCAGAGAGGGAGGGGAGTAGCTATGAGGGGATAGGGTCAAGGGGACAGGTAGTGAGGTGAGAGCACAGTATAAGTGCCGAAACTACTTCCTCAGTAACAGGGGAGAATGAACTAAGTTTCAGGTTATGAGGGTTGTGGTTGAGTGAGAGCATTTGAGGGGGGGAGAGAATGGAATTATGTTGGGAGCTGATTTCATGTCTGATGGAGTCAATTTTGTTAATGAAGTGACTGGCAAAGTCTTGAGCTGACAGAGAAGTTGTATTGGGAAGTGGCGGAGGGTGGAGGAGAGTATTGAAAGTGGAGAACAGACGTTTTGGGTTTGAGGAAAGATTAGAGATGAGAGTAGAGAAGTAGTGTTGCTTGTGGAGATTAAGGGCAGAGTAGTAGGAGTTCAAGATGAATTTGTAATGAAGAAAATCAGCTGAACTCCGTGATTTTCTCCAATGCCGTTCAGCAGTACGGGAACATCTGCGTAGGTACCGTGTCAGAGGAGTATGCCAGGGCTGGGGATGAGTGTGTGATTTCCGAGCAGTGGTAAGAGGGGCGAGATTGTCAAGGACGGATATAAGGGTGGAATTATAGTGGCAGATTGATTGTTCAGGGCAGGAAAAGGAAGAGAAGGATGAGAGGAGCGGTTTAAGGGAATTAGCAAGTTGTTGCTGATCTAAAGACATAATGCGTCTGTGAAGTTTGGTGTGAGCAGTAGAAGGTGGGAGAGTTGTAGGAAGGGATGATATGTTGCAAGTAAGGAGATTGTGGTCAGAAAGAGGAAAAGGGGAGTTTGAGAAGTTTAAGAGAGTGCATCGATAGCTAAAGATCAGGTCAAGAGAGTGACCGTCTTTGTGAGTGGGAGAATCAGTCCATTTTGACAGACCGAAAGATGAAGTGAGTTGCAGAAGTTGTTTAGCAGATGAGGCAGTGGGATTGTTGAGGGGGATGTTGAAGTCGCCAAGAATGAGGGCAGGGGTGTCTGAGGAAAGAAAATAGGGTAGCCAGGCAGCCAAGTGATCTAGAAATTGAGTTGAGGAGCCAGGGGTCGGTATATGACTGCAACACGTATAGAAAGAGGAGAGAATACGCAAATCATGTGGGTTTCGAATGAGGGAAGAGATAGGATGTATTTGTTGAAAGGTGCAACGAGAGGAAAGTAAAATACCTACACCACCTCCTTGTCTATTACCAGACCTAGGAGTGTGGCTGAAGTTGCGACCCCCATGTGACAGAGCAGCAGTGGATGCTGTGTCTAGGGGAGAGAGACAGGTTTCTGTTAGGGCCAGAAGATTGAGGGAGCGGGAGATGAAGAGGTCATGTATAGAAGTGAGCTTGTTGCAAACAGAGCGAGAGTTCCAGAGTGCACAAGTGAAAGGGGTAGTGGCTTTAGATGCAAGAGGAATGTGAGTAAGGTGTGCAGAGTTTTGTTTTCTGAGTCTATGGGATGGTACACATGGATGTGCACGGTTTGTCAGTGGTTGGGGACCAGGATTAGGGGAGGTGTCACCAGCAGTAAGTAGAAGCAAGAGGGAGAGTGACATGAGATGAGATACAGATTTGCAGTAGTGAGACTGCTTTTGAGATGAGCTGCAGGGGAGAGAGTGTTTAGGAATAGGTAAAGTTCATGAGTACAAAAGTAAGGTGAGTTTAAGAGAGATGGGCTAATGAACAGTGCAGGTGGAGAGGGAGAAGGAGTAATTGAATAGTGTAGTTTGTTATAGAGACAAAGGGTAGCAAAAAGGAATATGAATATATTGAACATTTTTACAGAATTGGGAACCAGTTAAAAACATAAGACACAGAATTACTGTAACAATTGCATAAGGGAACAAAAGGTATATGAAACATAATATTACAAAAGTTCTGTGTACTTCCTTTCTCTTTAGTTTTGCTAAAAGAGAATGCACCATACAGTTACCAACTCAAGACACCAAAAAGCAATTCATTACTTAAGCACCAGTAGAACAAAAAACATATCTTCAAATCAAATGACATTCAATACCTGTTATTACATAAAAAACAACAACTTAGGGACAAATATGTATTTAAACCCCAAGGTTATATTGTATCCAATTAAAAAATAAACTTTGCTTTCCGCTGTAGTAAACTTTTCTTTCACCCCCTCTCTTCAATTGTGGAATTTGGTCTATAGGGCTTTGAATAGGAACCCAACAATAAAATATAAAAAGGATTTGGAGAGCATATTAAAGGTACAGTTTAGTCAAAATTAAACTTTCATGATTGATTCAGAAAAGGGCATTTAATTTTAAACAACTTTCCAATTTACTTTTATAATCAAATTTGCTTTGTTCTCTTAGGCCTAGATTTGGAGTTTGGCGGTAGCCGTGAAAACCAGCGTTAGAGGCTCCTAACGCTGGTTTTAGGTTACCTCCGGTATTTGGAGTCACTCAAAAAAGGGTCTAACGCTCACTTTTCAGCCGCGACTTTTCCATACCGCAGATCCCCTTATGTCAATTGCGTATCCTATCTTTTCAATGGGATTTTTCTTACTCCGGTATTTAGAGTTGTGTCTGAAGTGAGCGTTAGAATTCTAACGACAAAACTCCAGCTGCAGAAAAAAGTCAGTAGTTAAGAGCTTTCTGGGCTAACGCCGGTTCATAAAGCTCTTAACTACTGTACTCTAAAGTACACTAACACCCATAAACTACCTATGTACCCCTAAACCGAGGTCCCCCCACATCGCCGCCACTCGATTACATTTTTTTAACCCCTAATCTGCCGACCGCCACCTACGTTATACTTATGTACCCCTAATCTGCTGCCCCTAACACCGCCGACCCCTATATTATATTTATTAACCCCTAACCTGCCCCCCACAACGTCGCAGCCAGCTACCTACAATAATTAACCCCTAATCTGCCGACCGCAAAGCGCCGCCACCTACATTATAGCTATGTACCCCTAATCTGCTGCCCCTAACACCGCCGACCCCTATATTATATTTATTAATCCCTAATCTGCCCCCCTCAACGTCGCCTCCACCTGCCTACACTTATTAACCCCTAATCTGCCGAGTGGACCGCACCGCTATTATTAAGTTATTAACCCCTAATCTGCCTCACTAACCCTATAATGAATAGTATTAACCCCTAATCTGCCCTCCCTAACATTGCCGACACCTAACTTCAATTATTAACCCCTAATCTGCCGACTGGAGCTCACCGCTATTCTAACCCCTAAAGCTAAATCTAACCCTAACACTAACACCCCCCTAAGTTAAATATAATTTTAATCTAACGAAATTAATTAACTCTTATTAAATAAATTATTCCTATTTAAAGCTAAATACTTACCTGTAAAATAAATCCTAATATAGCTACAATATAAATTATAATAATATTATAGCTATTTTAGGATTAATATTTATTTTACAGGTAACTTTGTATTTATTTTAACCAGGTACAATAGCTATTAAATAGTTAAGAACTATTTAATAGCTAAAATAGTTAAAATAATTACAAAATTACCTGTAAAATAAATCCTAACCTAAGTTACAATTAAACCTAACACTACACTATCAATAAATTAATTAAATACAATACCTACAAATAACTACAATGAAATAAACTAACTAAAGTACAAAAAATAAAAAAGAACTAAGTTACAAAAAATAAAAAAATATTTACAAACATAATAAAAATATTACAACAATTTTAAACTAATTACACCTACTCTAAGCCCCCTAATAAAATAACAAAGCCCCCCAAAATAAAAAAATGCCCTACCCTATTCTAGATTACTAAAGTTCAAAGCTCTTTTACCTTACCAGCCCTGAACAGGGCCCTTTGCGGGGTATGCCCCAAGAAGTTCAGCTCTTTTGCCTGTAAAAAAAAAACATACAATACCCCCCCCCCCAACATTACAACTCACCACCCACATACCCCTAATCTAACCCAAACCCCCCTTAAATAAACCTAACACTAAGCCCCTGAAGATTTTCCTACCTTGTCTTCACCTCACCGGGTATCACACCGATCCGTCCTGGCTCCGATATCTTCATCCAACCCAAGAGGGGGCTAGACATCTATCATCCGACGGCTGAAGAAGTCCAGAAGAGGGTCCAAAGTCTTCATCCTATCCGGGAAGAAGAGTAGATCCGGACCGGCAACCATCTTCTTCCAAGCGGCATCTTCTATCTTCATCCGATGAGGACCGGCTCCATCTTGAAGACCTCCACCGCGGACCCATCTTCTTCCGACGACGACTTCCCGACGAATGACGGTTCCTTTAAGGGACGTCATCCAAGATGGCGTCCCTCGAATTCCGATTGGCTGATAGGATTCTATCAGCCAATCGGAATTAAGGTAGGAATATTCTGATTGGCTGATGGAATCAGCCAATCAGAATCAAGTTCAATCCGATTGGCTGAACCGTCATTCGTCGTTCAGTCGTCGGCCAGGATGGATGTTCCGCGTCGGAGGTCTTCAGGATACTGCCGCTCCGCTCCGGATGGATGACTATAGAAGATCCCGCTTGGATGAAGACTTCAATCGGATGGAAGACCTCTTCTGCCCCGCTTGGATGAAGACTTCTACCGGATGGAGGACCTCTTCTTGCTCCGCTTGGATGAAGAATTTGGTTCGGCTGGTTGTAGACGACTCAAGGTAGGGAGATCTTCAGGGGCTTAGTGTTAGGTTTATTTAAGGGGGGTTTGGGTTAGATTAGGGCTATGTGGGTGGTGGGTTGTAATGTTGGGGGGGGGGTATTGTATGTTTTTTTTTACAGGCAAAAGAGCTGAACTTCTTGGGGCATGCCCCGCAAAGGGCCCTGTTCAGGGCTGGTAAGGTAAAAGAGCTTTGAACTTTAGTAATTTAGAATAGGATAGGGCATTTTTTTTATTTTGGGGGTCTTTGTTATTTTATTAGGGGGCTTAGAGTAGGTGTAATTAGTTTAAAATTGTTGTAATATATTTCTAATGTTTGTAAATATTTTTTTATTTTTTGTAACTTAGTTCTTTTTTATTTTTTGTACTTTAGTTAGTTTATTTAATTTTATTTATTTGTAGGAATTGTATTTAATTTATTTATTGATAGTGTAGTGTTAGGTTTAATTGTAACTTAGGTTAGGATTTATTTTACAGGTAAATTTGTAATTATTTTAACTATTTTAGCTATTAAATAGTTCTTAACTATTTAATAGCTGTTGTACCTGGTTAAAATAAATACAAAGTTACCTGTAAAATAAATATTAATCCTAAAATAGCTATAATATAAATATAATTTATATTGTAGCTATATTAGGATTTATTTTACTGGTAAGTATTTAGCTTTAAATAGGAATAATTTATTTAATAAGAGTTAATTAATTTCGTTAGATTAAAATTATATTTAATTTAGGGGGGTGTTAGTGTTAGGGTTAGACTTAGCTTTAGGGGTTAATACATTTATTAGAATAGCGGTGAGCTCCAGTCGGCAGATTAGGGGTTAATAATTGAAGTTAGGTGTTGGCGATGTTAGGGAGGGCAGATTAGGGGTTAATACTATTTATGATAGGGTTAGTGAGGCGGATTAGGGGTTAATAACTTTATAATAATAGCGGTGCGGTCCGGTCAGCAGATTAGGGGTTAATAAGTGTAGGCAGGTGGAGGCGACGTTGTGGGGGGCAGATTAGGGGTTAATAAATATAATATAGGGGTCGGCAATGTTAGGGCAGCAGATTAGGGGTACATAGGGATAATGTAAGTAGCGGCGGTTTACGGAGCGGCAAATTAGGGGTTAATAATAATATGCAGGGGTCAGCGATAGCGGGGGCGGCAGATTAGGGGTTAATAAGTGTAAGGTTAGGGGTGTTTAGACTCGGGGTACATGTTAGCCGGTCACCTCCCCACGGAGGGAGTGGTGAATCCTGTACCAAGGAATAGAAGCTGCAGCACACTAAGCGGCTCACACGCAAGGAGCGTGTTTTGACTAAAGACCACAGACTCTGAGATACATTACAGCGACATTTGGACACAGTCGCTGCAACTTTCTATGAGTTAAAGTTACATATAACCAGCAAAGATACAAAGTATCCTAATTAAGGAACATTTTATCGTTTTTACCCAGCACGTTAATTTCAATCACAGAGATAAGTCTTGTATGTTATATACCATACAAACAAAAAGGGATTTCATCTGCTGCAAATATATAAGGACCATAGAGACTGTCCATTATATTCAGGAACAAAATATTTGATTTTAAGGACATAGTAATTGATCAATTCTATTTTTTTAAATAAGCGCTTATTATAAATATTTTTATCAGGGTGGTATTCCAAGTAATAGTTATATATATCGTATCCAATACTTACTTTATGTGCCTGTAATTGTTCTTACGTATTGTTTTTTAAATTTATGTATTGCATAAGTAGGGATTATTCCCACTAGTAAAGATTTTTAAAACTCACTATATTTGATTTATTTTTTGTTTTGATATAATCTTAATAATTAGGTGTGTTAAGTATACCCAGCTTTTTAGCGCCCTCCCAATTGCCATATTGTTTGTTCCATTTCTATCTTGAGGAGATAGTGGAGAGTGGCTTAGGTATCCTTTTTAGATTTTTAGCGCTGATAACTCCTGTGCTATATTGTACATGTTAGGGTGTTAGGTGCAGACGTAGGAAGTGTTTCCCCATAGCAAACAATGGGGCTGCGTTAGGAGCTGAACGCGGCTTTTTTGCAGGTGTTAGGTTTTTTTTCAGCTCAAACAGCCCCATTGTTTCCTATGGGGGAATCGTGCACGAGCACGTTTTTGAGGCTGGCCGCTTGCGTAAGCAACTCTGGTATCAAGAGTTGAAGTTGCGTTAAATATGCTCTACGCTCCTTTTTTGGAGCCTAACGCTGACATTATATGGACTCTCAATACCAGAGTTATTTTTATGGTGCGGCCAGAAAAAAGCCGGCGTTAGCTACGCGGGTCCTTACCGACAAAACTCTAAATCTAGCCGTTAGTATTTTAAGTTGAAAGCTAAACCTAGGTAGGCTCATATTTTAATTTCTAAGCCCTTGAAGACCACCTCTTATTTGTATACATTTGGCCGTTTTTCACAGCTAGAGGGAGTTTAGTTCATGTTTCCAGGTATATAAAATCCAACTTTTATTCGAAATAGGTTAAAAACATATGGGAAGCACCTTTACAATGCAGGTTGTAGCAGGCAAAGCACTCGGCTTACGCGTTTCGGCTTAGTGAGCCGTAATCATAGCCTATTGTGCTATGCCTTCATTCACATTATAAAGGCAAAATTCATATTGCTATTGGCTAACACTTAAAATTAATTAATCAAACAATTAAATGTCTGCTACAACGATTTTAACTCATTCATGACTACAAAGTTGGTTTAACAGCAAAAATATATATATCCAATACAAAATGTACATTAAAAATATATATACATAATCCCAAATTTTAATTACTGTTATCATCTCATGTAAATTTTACAACAATATTGGTTATTCAAATTCTGAATCATTCTATAACATCATAATCCAATTAGAGATGACTTATAACCTTTAGAAAATTTTATTGGGGCTTATTGCTGATAACAACAATTTAGGAATAAATTCTTTTTAAGCTGGCTAGTACTGTTATTAGTGTTTAATTCTATGGAAGGGCTTCTTGTTATATTATTAAACTGCAAATTTAACTAAAATTACCCCAAAATCAATGTTTACTCCAAACGGCATTCAAGTCTCATACATACTGGATACACACAGCACCATTTAGCAACCAACAACTATTCTCACTAAACTAGACACTCCCAATCAGTTCAAATTACCCTATGCAACTTGCATTTCAAGCAACAACATTCATATCATATATACAATTAACAACTAATTCCATATGTCAATCAACATTCATTGCACATAAAACTGAACACTCCCACTTCTAGTAATTTTATTGAAATGTTGAAATGTTGTTACAGAATGCTGGACCATGTTGTGAACAGTCTATATTTATTACTATGGATGTATCAAATGTATATACATGCATACAGCATGAGAAGGGTATCCAGGCAAGGATAAGGAATATAAGGGTCCTCCCATAAAATTTTTCGCTCTCCTATTAAATTTTGTTTTCCATAATATTTTGTTAAAATTTGAGAAAGATGTTAATTTGCAACATTTTGGCACTGTCATGAGCTCACATGTGGCACCTAGCTATGCCAGTGTATTTATACATCATTATGAAAAGGCTTATATACTTAGTAATCCTGACTTTGTAAAATATGGTAAAATGTACAGCCGATACATTAATGATATATTTTTTTTTATTTGGCAAGGCAGTGAAAATGTATTGGAGGGGGTTTATTAGAGGGCTTAATGACATACAAAGCCTGATTAAATTTGTACCCAAATGGCGTCCCACTAAAATAGAATAGAGACTAGAGTGTATAGGAAACTCACTGACAGGAATATGTTGGTATATGGCTTTGGCGTTGCTTTTTGGTAATTAGAAGGCCGCTAAATGCCGCTGCGCACCACATTTGTATTAGGCCCAACAGTGAAGGGGTTAATTAGGGAGCTTGTAGGGAGCTTGTAGGGTTAATTTTAGCTTTAGGGTAGTGTAGTAGACACAGTCCGTACTCCCGGTAACAAGCGGAGGAAGTGGTAAGCCTTATGTTCTTATATATTTTCACTGCACTTGGAATTAACATTTACTTGAACTTTCGTCTACACCCCATTTGTGAACCCGCGATTGTGGGACTCTAATGAGAGTGTTACTTGTGGGGATAATTACAAGTAGGATACTGTGTGTGACCGCGTATGTGGAACTCTAGATTGGGGAATGCACACAGGATAACTACATGTTAACCGAAATACACATTGAGTAACTAACAAATTTGGACATTATCTGCATTTGATTTACTCCGTTGGTTATTGATTGTGTTAAAGATTTATATCCAAGTTCGTTTCTTTTTTTATGGCTAAAATGGATAATAAGAGCAGGAGAGAGAGGTTTCAGCAACTATTTAAAGGCACAGCAAGGGAACATATTAATTTGGAATTGGGAACACTTTTTGCAAAAAAGGAAAAAATTCACATTAAAGAATTAAAACTTTGGTGGGACATAGAGTTCTTGGAACATTATCTAGAGGCGAAGAAAATACCGCGAGGTCTAAGGTTGGAAAAGTTCCCAGCATTCTATAAGGAATATCCTGAGTTTATGACAGATTGGAATGAATCATTGTCAGATTGCTCACTCACACTTATGGAGAAATTAATCAAATTCAAGAAAGAACAAAGAAATGGAGTTCTGAATGAAATTGAATTAATGGATAAGCAATTGGAGGAATTTACCGAGGATGAGAGAATGCCATCATACCAGAAACAACTAGATGAGACACTTGAAAAAATAAGTGTGGAACTATCTGATAATAAGTATAAAAAATATGAAAGAGATTGTAGAGACTATGATCTAGGTATAGTATATAACTGGAATATTGAAAGAAGAGAACAAAGACAGAAGAAGAATAAGAGCAAAGGGAATAAAAAACTTCAAAAGTAGGTGACATTCTCAAGCTTTGAAAATACTACAGGCACTAATGAATTAACAGCAGAAATTACAACTGCCACAGATACACCAAGTATGTCCACTTCTATCAATCCTACAACCTCAACACCAATTAGACCACAGAAAGAATTGGGAGCAAAGTCAAAAAACAAGATAAGTCACAAGAAACCAACCGAAGAGATAAACGGAGGGATAAAAGAAGTACCCCCAGAGGACAATGTCACACAGATGCCCCGCTATCCAAGTCGCAGGACACAGTGGAAAAAGAAAAACAAGACTTAGAAATAATTAATCTATCTGGTATACCTTTGAATCATCATGAAGAGAGTGTACTGTCCAAAGGTTTGGGATTTTCACCCACTAAAGATTTCAATCTATTTGACACTATATTGGACATAAATAAGTTTATAAGAAAAATAACTCTCAAAAAGCATTTCAGAGATCATAATGCTTTAGATGATGTGAATGAGAATTGTGATAATGTGCCAAGTCTTAATGATAATTGTGATTTTGAAACATTATGTGATATTGTTGCTTTGTGTGATCTACAAGATGGTAGCTCAAGGGCAGTTGGTGTAGGTAAACAGCAGCGTTTTAAAGATAATAAAAGAAGCAGTTTCTACCCAATAAATTCACGTAATGAAACAATAGAAATATTTCATTCTATATTAGAACAAGATCTTATAACATTGGCTGAAGAAGTAAATAAAAGACATCATACAGAGACACATAAATATAGTAATTTGACTAAGAAAGAGAGGGATGCACTTAGCACATTAAAAGATAACTCTGATTTGGCGATTGTCAATTCGGATAAAGGTGGTTCAATAGTGGTATTGAATGAGAAACAGTATCTAACAGAGGTATATAGACAATTGGGAGATACACAAACATACAAAAAGTTGACATTCAATCCAACTGACAAATACCAAAAAGAGTTAAGACATCTCTTAGACATAGGAATGGAAAATTCAATACTTACTACAAAAACTGGAGAATTTATCTATGTAGAATCACCCAGAGTCCCAGTATTCAAGATATTGCCCAAGATACATAAATCTCTGGTAAATCCCCCAGGGAGACTAATTATTTCAGCTATTGGCTCCCTGGGGGAGAGACTGGGACAATGGGTAGACGCACAATTACAACCAGTAGTACAATCACTTCCTGGTTTCTTAAGGGACACAAAACACCTTTTAAGACAATTAAATAACTGTACATGGGAAGATGGTTACAAGTTTGTAACTATTGATGCTATTTCCCTATACTCGTGTATTCCACACGAGTTGGGGATCATTGCAGTTAAGACAATGTTGGAGAAATATTCTGAGTATGATACTGATTTAATTACTTTTATCGTGGAAGCAATCTCCTTTCTACTGGACCATAATTTCTTTATCTTTAATGGAGAATTTTTCTTACAACTTAGGGGCACTGCGATGGGGGCAAAATTCGCCCCATCGTATGCGAATCTCTATCTTGCCAATTTTTAAATGGAGACTATATTTAATCAGGACAATGAATTTAGATATAACATTAAAATGTACACTAGATTTATTGACGATATCCTGATAATTTGGGATGGTTCTAGTCAGCAATTAGAAAAATTCTTGCATTATCTTAATGACAACTTAGGTAATCTAAAATTTACATATGAAGCCTCAGAAAATAAAATATCTTATCTAGATGTGTCAATCTATCATTCAGGCAGTAGAGTACTTACAGAAGTACACAGAAAAGAAATAACGGGTAATACCATATTGAGAGCAGACTCATTACATCCATCCCACATAAAGAAAGGTATACCCAAGGGACAATATATCAGATTAAGAAGCAACTGTACAGACCTAGATAACTATTGGAAACATGCTAATGATCTAACAGCAAGACTGATAAATAGAGGCTATGAAGGAAATAAGCTTAGACAGATATCTGAACAAGTCTCACATTTTAACAGAGAAAACTTACTGAAAGATAACATAAAAAAAAATGAAAGGAATACTGGTATAAATTTTATAACCAGATATAGCAAACAATACAAAGACATATGTGACATTATAAAAAAAAAGGTTGCCAATACTAGAGAGTGATAAAGACTTACAATCTATCTCCACCATGTGCAAATATGTATCTAAAAGATCTGAAACAATTGGAGAAAGAATAATGAAAATTTTTGGCTCAAAGATCCAAAAAGTTGGAGAACAGAACAAAAAGAATTGGCTTTCCAAAAAAGTTGGTTTCTATAGATGTGGAGGCAGACCCTGTAAATGTTGTGAATTTGCTAAAATGGGTGATACTTTCACCTCAACTAATACAGGCAATACATATAAGATTAGGAATAGAATAGATTGTAATTCCACTTATGTGGTATATCTTATTACTTGCCAATGCTGCAAGTTTCAATATGTAGGACTTACCTCTAGGTTTCTGAAAGACAGGATTAGGGAACATATACTTTCCATAGGCTGAAATTCCTAAAACACTGGTTGCAAAACATTTTGCATTACATAATAGCAACTTGAGGTATTTCAGCTTCCAGGGAATAGAATATGTTTCCTTAGGACCACGGGGAGGAGATAGGTACCATGCATTAAGCAGGAAAGAAATATATTGGATTTATACCCTGAAAACAGATTTCCAAATAGGTATAAATAAAATCAGCGATGTAAAATTATTTATAGATAGAGATTAGAACTTGATAATTTTTTTATCTAATACTAGCTTGCTGCTCAATAAGCAATACCTGAATGTTAATTATAGTTAATCTATATATACTTTAAACATCACAATTTATTAGATAATAACTAAAAATTCCAATAACAAAATATAATTCTATCTTTATGTCTAAACCAAAGTAACCTCTATGTTTAAACCTAGGTAGGTATACATTTCTCTTGCAAGGTGTATCCAGTCCACAGATTCATCCTTTACTTGTGGGACATTCTCATTCCCTACAGGAAGTAGCAAAGAGAGCACACAGCAAAGCTGTCCATATAGCTCCCAGTCATTCTCTTTGCTGGCTCTAAGCACTAGGGCCTCTCTCGGGAGTGTAAAGTGAATGTGGTGTTAGAATTGTAGTTTTATTATCTTCAATCAAAAGTTTGTTATTTTAAATGGTACCGGTTTGTACTATTTACTCTCTAGCAGAAAAGTGATGAAGATTTCTGCTGAGAGGAAAATGATTTTAGCATGTTGTAACTAAAATCCACTGCTGTTCCCACACAGGACTGAGGAGTACCAGAAAACTTCAGTTGGGGGGAACAGTTTGCAGGGTGATCTGCAATAAGGTATGTTCAGTCATTTATTTCTAGACAAGACTGAGATAATGCTAGAAGAGACTGACAATATCCCCATGAGGGGAGGGTAAGCTATGTTCACAGACTAAGGCCTAGATTTAGAGTTGGGCGGTAGCCGTCAAAACCAGCGTTAGAGGCTCCTAACGCTGGTTTTGGGCTACCGCTGGTATTTAGAGTCAGTCATTAAAGGGTCTAACGCTCACTTTGCAGCCGCGACTTTTCCATACCGCAGATCCCCTTACGTCAATTGCGTATCCTATCTTTTCAATGGGATCTTTCTAACGCTGGTATTTAGAGTTGTGGCTGAAGTGAGCGTTAGAAATCTAACGACAAAACTCCAGCCGCAGAAAAAAGTTTATAAAGGTCTTAACTACTGTGCTCTAAAGTACACTAACACCCATAACCTACCTATGTACCCCTAAACCGAGGTCCCCCCACATCGCCGCCACTCTATTAAAATGTTTTAACCCCTAATCTGCCGACCGCACACCGCTGCCACCTACATTATCCCTATGAACCCCTAATCTGCTGTCCCTAACACCGCCGACCACTATATTATATTTATTAACCCCTAATCTGCCGCCCCCGCTATCGCTGACCCCTGCATATTATTATTAACCCCTAATCTGCCGCTCCGTACACCACCGCCACCTACATTATAGCTATGTACCCCTAATCTGCTGCCCCTAACACCGCCGACAACTATATTATATTTATTAACCCCTAATCTGCCCCCCTCAACGTCGCCTCCATCTGCCTACACTTATTAACCCCTAATCTGCCGAGCGGACCGCACCGCTACTATAATAAAGTTATTAACCCCTAATCCGCCTCACTCCCGCCTCAATAACCCTATAATAAATAGTATTAACCCCTAATCTGCCCTCCCTAACATCGCCGACACCTAACTTAAATTATTAACCCCTAATCTGCCGACCGAATCTCGCCGCTACTGTAATAAATGGATTAACCCCTAAAGCTAAGTCTAACCCTAACACTAACACCCCCCTAAGTTAAATATAATTTAAATCTAACGAAATAAATTAACTCTTATTAAATAAATTATTCCTATTTAAAGTTAAATACTTACCTGTAAAATAAACCCTAATATAGCTACAATATAAATTATAATTATATTATAGCTATTTTAGGATTTATATTTATTTTACAGGTAACTTTGTATTTATTTTAACCAGGTACAATAGCTATTAAATAGTTAAGAACTATTTAATAGCTAAAATAGTTAAAATAATTACAAAATTACCTGTAAAATAAATCCTAACCTAAGTTACAATTAAACCTAACACTACACTATCAATAAATTAATTAAATAAAATACCTACAATTACCTACAATTAAACCTAACACTACACTATCAATAAATAAATTAAATACAATTCCTAAAAATAAATGCAATGAAATAAACTAACTAAAGTACAATAAATAAAAAAGAACTAAGTTACAAAAAATAAAAAAATATTTACAAACATTAGAAAAATATTACAACAATTTTAAACTAATTACACCTACTCTAAGCCCCCTAATAAAATAACAAAGCCCCCCAAAATAAAAAAATGCCCTACCCTATTCTAAATTTAAAAAGTTCAAAGCTCTTTTACCTTACCAGCCCTGAACAGGGCCCTTTGCGGGGCATGCCCCAAAGAATTCAGCTCTTTTGCCTGTAAAAAAAACACATACAATACCCCCCCCCAACATTACAACCCACCACCCACATACCCCTAATCTAACCCAAACCCCCCTTAAATAAACCTAACACTAAGCCCCTGAAGATCTTCCTACCTTATCTTCACCATACCAGGTTCACCGATCCGTCCTCGGAAGTCTTGATCCAAGCCTCGGAAGTGTTGATCCAAGCCCAAGCGGGGGGCTGAAGAGTGACGTCTATCCTCGGGCTGAAGTCTGGATCCAAGCGGCGACTGAAGAAATCCATCATTGGGCTGAAGTCGGAAGTCCATCATTGGGATGAAGTCTTCTATCAAGCAGCATCTTCAATCTTCTTTCTTCCGGAGCGGAGCGGAGATGGCTCTTGTTCCCAGCCGACGCGGATCCATCCTCTTCTAACGACGCCTACTAGCCGAATGACGGTTCCTTTAAATGACGTCATCCAAGATGGCGTCCGTCGAATTCCGATTGGATGATGGGATTCTATCAGCCAATCGGAATTAAGGTAGGAAAATTCTGATTGGCTGATGGAATCAGCCAATCAGATTCAAGTTCAATCCGATTGGTTGATCCGATCAGCCAATCAGATTGAGCTCGCATTCTATTGGCTATTCCGATCAGCCAATAGAATGCAAGCTCAATCTGGCTGATTCCATCAGCCAATCAGAATTTTCCTACCTTAATTCCGATTGGCTGATAGAATCCTATAAATATTCTGGAACTGAGAGCGATATTCAATGCTCTTCAGGCTTGGCCTCAGCAACTCTGAGATACATCAGATTTCAGTCGGACAACATCACATCTGTGGCTTACATCAACCATCAAGGGGGAATAAGAAGTTCCCTAGCGATGTTAGAAGTCTCATAGATAATTCGCTGGGCAGAGACTCACTCTTGCCACCTATCAGCTATCCATATCCCAGGTGTAGAGAACTGGGAGGCGGATTTTCTAAGTCGTCTGACTTTTCATCCGGGAGAGTGGGAACTCCATCCGGAGGTGTTTGCACAATTGATTCATCGTTGGGGCAAACCAGAACTGAATCTCATGGCGTCTCGCCAGAACGCCAAGCTTCCTTGTTACGGATCCAGGTCCAGGGATCCCAAGGCGACGCTGATAGATGCTCTAGCAGCTCCCTGGTCTTTCAACCTGGCTTATATGTTTCCACCGTTTCCTCTGCTCCCTCGACTGATTGCCAAGGTCAAGCAGGAGAGAGCATCAGTGATTTTGATAGCGCCTGCATGGCCACGCAGGACCTGGTATGCAGATCTGGTGGACATGTCATCCTTTCCACCATGGACTCTGCCTCTGAGACAGGACCTTCTACTTCAGGGTCCTTTCAACCATCCAAATCTAATTTCTCTGAGACTGACTGCCTCGAGATTGAACGCTTGATTTTATCAAAGC
The DNA here is from genome assembly GCF_027579735.1 of Bombina bombina. Lineage (NCBI taxonomy): Eukaryota > Metazoa > Chordata > Amphibia > Anura > Bombinatoridae > Bombina > Bombina bombina. Next base: position 643,490,668 of record NC_069504.1, read on the forward strand.
GTGGCTTCTCCGAGTCAGTCATTGATACCTTAATACAGGCACGAAAGCCTGTCACCAGGAAAATTTACCATAAAATATGGCGTAAATATCTTTATTGGTGTGAATCCAAGGGTTACTCATGGAGTAAGGTCAGGATTCCCAGGATATTATCTTTTCTCCAAGATGGTTTGGAAAATGGATTGTCAGCTAGTTCCTTAAAAGGACAGATTTCTGCTCTGTCTATTCTTTTGCACAAGTGTCTGGCAGATGTTCCAGACGTTCAGGCATTTTGTCAGGCTTTGGTTAGAATCAAGCTTGTGTTTAAACCTGTTGCTCCCCCATGGAGCTTAAATTTGGTTCTTAAGGTTCTTCAAGGAGTTCCGTTTGAACCTCTTCATTCCATAGATATCAAACTTTTATCTTGGAAAGTTCTTTTTTTTGGTAGCTATTTCCTTGGCTCGTAGAGTCTCCGAGTTATCTGCTTTACAATGTGATTCTCCTTATCTGATCTTCCATACGGATAAGGTAGTCCTGCGTACCAAACCTGGGTTTTTACCTAAGGTGGTATCTAACAAGAATATCAATCAAGAGATTGTTGTTCCATCCTTGTGTCCTAATCCTTCTTCAAAGAAGGAACGTCTATTACACAATCTTGACGTGGTTCATGCTTTAAAGTTTTACTTACAAGCTACTAAAGATTTTCGTCAAACATCTGCTTTCTTTGTTGTCTACTCTGGACAGAGGAGAGGTCAAAAGGCTTCGGCAACCTCTCTTTCTTTTTGGCTAAGAAGCATAATCCACTTAGCCTATGAGACTGCTGGCCAGCAGCCTCCTGAAAGGATTACAGCTCATTCTACTAGAGCTGTGGCTTCCAATTGGGGCTTTAAAAATGAGGCTTCTGTTGAACAGATTTGCAAGGCGGCGACTTGGTCTTCGCTTCATACTTTTTCAAAATTCTACAAATTTGATACTTTTGCTTCTTCGGAGGCTATGGGAGAAAGGTTTTACAGGCAGTGGTACCTTCCGTTTAAGTACCTGCCTTGTCCCTCCCTTCATCCGTGTACTTTAGCTTTGGTATTGGTATCCCACAAGTAATGGATGATCCGTGGACTGGATACACCTTACAAGAGAAAACACAATTTATGCTTACCTGATAAATTTATTTCTCTTGTGGTGTATCCAGTCCACGGCCCGCCCTGTCATTTTAAGGCAGGTAATTTTTTCATTTAAACTACAGTCACCACTGCACCCTATGGTTTCTCCTTTCTCTGCGTGTTTTCGGTCGAATGACTGGATATGGCAGTTAGGGGAGGAGCTATATAACAGCTCTGCTGTGGGTGTCCTCTTGCAACTTCCTGTTGGGAATGAGAATATCCCACAAGTAATGGATGATCCGTGGACTGGATGCACCACAAGATAAATACATTTATCAAGTAAGCATAAATTGTGTTTTTATAAGTAAGTATTTAGTTTTAAATAGGAATAATTTAGTCAATTGTAGTAATTTTATTTAGATTTATTTAAATTCAATTTAAGTTAGGGGGGTTAGGGTTAGACTTAGGTTTAGGGGTTAAGAACTTTAATATAGTGGCGGCGACGTTGGGGGCGGCAGATTAGGGCTTTATAAGTGTAGGTAGGTGGTGGAGACATTGGGAGCGGCAGAGTAGGGGTTAATAAATAAAATGTAGGGTTCAGCGATGTTGGGGACAGCAGATTAGGGGTTAATACATATAATGTAGGTGGCGGCGGTGTCCGGACCGGCAGATTAGGGGTTAATATCATAATGTAGGTGTCTGCGATGTCGGGGGCGGCAGATTAGGGGTTAATAAGTGTAAGATTAGGGGTGTTTAGACTCGGGGTTCATTTTAGGGTGTTAGGTGTAGACATAACTTTTATTTCCCCATAGGAATAAATGGGGCTGCGTTAGGAGCTTTACGCTGCTTTCTCTTGTTAAGTGTATCCAGTCCACGGATCATCCATTACTTGTGGGATATTCTCCTTCCCAACAGGAAGTTGCAAGAGGATCACCCACAGCAGAGCTGCTATATAGCTCCTCCCCTCACTGCCATATCCAGTCATTCTCATGCAACTCTCAACTAAGATGGAGGTCGTAAGAGGACTGTGGTGTTTTATACTTAGTTTATTTCTTCAATCAAAAGTTTGTTATTTTTAAATGGTACCGGAGTGTACTGTTTATCTCAGGCAGTATTTAGAAGAAGAATCTGCCTGCGTTTTCTATGATCTTAGCAGAAGTAACTAAGATCCTTTGCTGTTCTCACATATTCTGAGGAGTGAGGTAACTTCAGAGGGGGAATAGCGTGCAGGTTTTCCTGTAATAAGGTATGTGCAGTTAAAATATTTTTCTAGGGATGGAATTTGCTAGAAAATGCTGCTGATACCGAAGTAATGTAAGTAAAGCCTTAAATGCAGTGATAGCGACTGGTATCAGGCTTATTAATAGAGATACATACATTTTGTATTGTATTTTAAAACGTTTGCTGGCATGTTTAATCGTTTTTTACATATGTTTGGTGATAAAACTTATTGGGGCCTAGTTTTTTCCACATGGCTGGCTTGAATTTTGCCTAGAAACAGTTCCCTGAGGCTTCCCACTGTTGTAATATGAGTGGGAGGGGCCTATTTTAGCGTTTTTTTGCACAGCAAAAATTACAGACACAGACATCCAGCTTCTTCCTGCATGATCCAGGACTTCTCTGAAGGGCTCAAAAGGCTTCAAAAGTCGTATTGAGGGAGGTAAAAAGCCACAGTAGAGCTGTGGCAGTTGTTGTGACTGTTTAAAAAACGTTTTTGTCATTTGTTATTCCGTTTTTGGTATTAAGGGGTTAATCATCCATTTGCAAGTGGGTGCAATGCTCTGCTAACTTATTACATACACTGTAAAAATTTCGTTAGTGTAACTGCATTTTTTCACTGTTATTTCAAAATTTGGGAAAATTTGTGTTTCTTAAAGGCGCAGTAACGTTTTTTTATATTGCTTGTAAACTTGTTTTAAAGTGTTTTCCAAGCTTGCTAGTCTCATTGCTAGTCTGTTTAAACATGTCTGACACAGAGGAACCTACTTGTTCATTATGTTTGAAAGCCATGGTGGAGCCCCATAGGAGAATGTGTACTAAATGTATTGATTTCACCTTAAACAGTAAAGATCAGTCTTTATCTATAAAAGAATTATCACCAGAGGGTTCTGTCGAGGGGGAAGTTATGCCGACTAACTCTCCCCATGTGTCAGACCCTTCGCCTCCCGCTCAGGGGACGCACGCTAATATGGCGCCAATTACATCAGGGACGCCCATAGCGATTACCTTGCAGGACATGGCTGCAATCATGAATAATACCCTGTCAGAGGTATTATCTAGATTGCCTGAATTAAGAGGCAAGCGCGATAGCTCTGGGGTTAGAAGAGATACAGAGCGCGCAAATGCTGTTAGAGCCATGTCTGATACTGCGTCACAGTATGCAGAACATGAGGATGGAGAGCTTCAGTCTGTGGGTGACATCTCTGACTCGGGGAAACCGGATTCAGAAATATCTAATTTTAAATTTAAGCTTGAGAACCTCCGTGGATTGCTTGGGGAGGTATTAGCTGCTCTGAATGACTGTAACACAGTTGCAATTCCAGAGAAATTGTGTAGGCTGGATAGATACTATGCGGTGCCGGTGTGTACTGACATTTTTCCTATACCTAAAAGGCTTACAGAAATTATTAGCAAGGAGTGGGATAGACCCGGTGTGCCCTTTTCCCCACCTCCTATATTTAGAAAAATGTTTCCAATAGACGCCACTACACGGGACTTATGGCAGATGGTCCCTAAGGTGGAGGGAGCAGTTTCTACTTTAGCAAAGCGTACCACTATCCCGGTTGAGGACAGTTGTGCTTTTTCAGATCCAATGGATAAAAAATTGGAGGGTTACCTTAAGAAAATGTTTATTCAACAAGGTTTTATTTTGAAGCCCCTTGCATGCATTGCGCCTGTCACTGCTGCGGCGGCATTCTGGTTTGAGGCCCTGGAAGAGGCCATCCAGACAGCTCCATTGAAGGAAATTATTGACAAGCTTAGAACGCTTAAGCTAGCTAACTCATTTGTTTCTGATGCCATTGTTCATTTGACTAAACTAACGGCTAAGAATTCTGGATTCGCCATCCAGGCGCGTAAGGCGCTATGGCTTAAATCCTGGTCAGCTGACGTGACTTCAAAGTCTAAATTACTCAACATTCCTTTCAAGGGGCAGACCTTATTCGGGCCTGGCTTGAAGGAAATTATTGCTGACATTACTGGAGGCAAGGGTCATACCCTTCCTCAGGACAGGGCCAAATCAAAGGCCAAACAGTCTAATTTTCGTGCCTTTCGAAATTTCAAGGCAGGAGCAGCATCAACTTCCTCCGCTTCAAAACAAGAGGGAACTGTTGCTCATTCCAGACAGGCCTGGAAACCTAACCAGTCCTGGAACAAGGGCAAGCAGGCCAGAAAGCCTGCTGCAGCCCCCAAGACAGCATGAAGGAACGGCCCCCTATCCGGAAATGGATCTAGTGGGGGGCAGACTTTCTCTCTTCGCCCAGGCGTGGGCAAGAGATGTTCAGGATCCCTGGGCGTTGGAGATCATATCTCAGGGATATCTTCTGGACTTCAAAGCTTCTCCTCCACAAGGGAGATTTCATCTTTCAAGGTTATCAGCAAACCAGATAAAGAAAGAGGCATTCCTAAGCTGTGTGCAAGACCTCCTAGTAATGGGAGTGATCCATCCAGTTCCGCGGACGGAACAAGGACAGGGATTTTATTCAAATCTGTTTGTGGTTCCCAAGAAAGAGGGAACCTTCAGACCAATCTTGGATCTAAAGATCTTAAACAAATTCCTCAGAGTTCCATCATTCAAAATGGAAACTATTCGGACCATCCTACCCATGATCCAAGAGGGTCAGTACATGACCACAGTGGACTTAAAGGATGCCTACCTTCACATACCGATTCACAAAGATCATCATCGGTTCCTAAGGTTTGCCTTTCTAGACAGGCATTACCAATTTGTAACTCTTCCCTTCGGGTTGGCCACTGCCCCGAGAATTTTTACAAAGTTTCTGGGCTCACTTCTGGCAGTTCTAAGACTGCGAGGCATAGCGGTGGCTCCGTATCTAGACGACATCCTGATACAGGCGTCAAGCTTTCAAATTGCCAAGTCTCACACAGAGATAGTTCTGGCATTTCTGAGGTCGCATGGGTGGAAAGTGAACGTGGAAAAGAGTTCTCTATCACCACTCACAAGAGTCTCCTTCCTAGGGACTCTTATAGATTCTGTAGAGATGAAAATTTACCTGACGGAGTCCAGGTTATCAAAACTTCTAAATGCTTGCCGTGTCCTTCATTCCATTCCACGCCCGTCAGTGGCTCAGTGCATGGAAGTAATCGGCTTAATGGTAGCGGCAATGGACATAGTGCCATTTGCGCGCCTGCATCTCAGACCGCTGCAATTATGCATGCTAAGTCAGTGGAATGGGTATTACTCAGATTTGTCCCCTCTACTAAATCTGGATCAAGAGACCAGAGATTCTCTTCTCTGGTGGCTTTCTCGGGTCCATCTGTCCAAGGGTATGACCTTTCGCAGGCCAGATTGGACGATTGTAACAACAGATGCCAGCCTTCTAGGTTGGGGCGCAGTCTGGAACTCCCTGAAGGCTCAGGGATCGTGGACTCAGGAGGAGAAACTCCTCCCAATAAATATTCTGGAGTTAAGAGCAATATTCAATGCTCTTCTAGTTTGGCCTCAGTTAGCAACACTGAGGTTCATCAGATTTCAGTCGGACAACATCACGACTGTGGCTTACATCAACCATCAAGGGGGAACCAGGAGTTCCCTAGCGATGTTAGAAGTCTCAAAGATAATTCGCTGGGTCTGTCTCACTCTTGCCACCTGTCAGCGATCCACATCCCAGGCGTAGAGAACTGGGAGGCGGATTTTCTAAGTCGTCAGACTTTTCATCCGGGGGAGTGGGAACTCCATCCGGAGGTGTATGCTCAACTGGTCCATCGTTGGGGCAAACCAGAACTGGATCTCATGGCGTCTCGCCAGAACGCCAAGCTTCCTTGTTACGGATCCAGGTCCAGGGACCCGGGAGCAACGCTGATAGATGCTCTAGCAGCTCCTTGGTTCTTCAACCTGGCCTATGTGTTTCCACCGTTTCCTCTGCTCCCTCGACTGATTGCCAAAATCAAACAGGAGAGAGCATCAGTGATTCTGATAGCGCCTGCGTGGCCACGCAGGACCTGGTATGCAGACCTAGTGGACATGTCATCTCTTCCACCATGGACTCTGCCTCTGAGGCAGGACCTTCTAATACAAGGTCCTTTCAATCATCCAAATCTAATTTCTCTGAGACTGACTGCATGGAGATTGAACGCTTGATTCTATCAAGGCGTGGCTTCTCCGAGTCAGTCATTGATACCTTAATACAGGCTTGGAAGCCTGTCACCAGGAAAATCTACCATAAGATATGGCGTAAATATCTTTATTGGTGTGAATCCAAGAGTTACTCATGGAGTAAGGTTAGGATTCCTAGGATATTGTCCTTTCTCCAAGAGGGTTTGGACAAAGGCTTATCAGCTAGTTCTTTAAAAGGACAGATCTCTGCTCTGTCTATTCTTTTGCACAAGCGTCTGGCAGAAGCTCCAGACGTCCAGGCATTTTGTCAGGCTTTGGTTAGGATTAAGCCTGTGTTTAAAACTGTTGCTCCCCCCGTGGAGCTTAAACCCCTTCATTCCATTGATATTAAACTTTTATCTTGGAAAGTTCTGTTTTTGATGGCTATTTCCTCGGCTCGAAGAGTCTCTGAGTTATCTGCCTTACATTGTGATTCTCCTTATCTGATTTTTCATTCAGACAAGGTAGTTCTGCGTACCAAACCTGGGTTTTTACCTAAGGTGGTTTCTAACAGGAATATCAATCAAGAGATTGTTGTTCCATCATTGTGTCCTAATCCTTCTTCAAAGAAGGAACGTCTTTTGCATAATCTGGACGTAGTCCGTGCCTTGAAGTTTTACTTACAGGCTACTAAAGATTTTCGTCAAACATCTGCCCTGTTTGTCGTTTACTCTGGACAGAGGAGAGGTCAAAAAGCTTCGGCAACCTCTCTCTCCTTTTGGCTTCGGAGCATAATACGCTTAGCCTATGAGACTGCTGGACAGCAGCCCCCTGAAAGGATTACAGCTCATTCTACTAGAGCAGTGGCTTCCACCTGGGCCTTTAAAAATGAGGCCTCTGTTGAACAGATTTGCATGGCTGCGACTTGGTCTTCGCTTCACACCTTTTAAAAATTTTACAAATTTGACACTTTTGCTTCTTCGGAGGCTGTTTTTGGGAGAGAGGTTCTACAGGCAGTGGTTCCTTCCGTTTAAGTTCCTGCCTTGTCCCTCCCATCATCCGTGTACTTTAGCTTTGGTATTGGTATCCCACAAGTAATGGATGATCCGTGGACTGGATACACTTAACAAGAGAAAACATAATTTATGCTTACCTGATAAATTTATTTCTCTTGTAGTGTATCCAGTCCACGGCCCGCCCTGTCCTTTTAAGGCAGGTCTAAATTTTAATTAAACTACAGTCACCACTGCACCCTATGGTTTCTCCTTTCTCGTCTTGTTTCGGTCGAATGACTGGATATGGCAGTGAGGGGAGGAGCTATATAGCAGCTCTGCTGTGGGTGATCCTCTTGCAACTTCCTGTTGGGAAGGAGAATATCCCACAAGTAATGGATGATCCGTGGACTGGATACACTACAAGAGAAATACATTTATCAGGTAAGCATAAATTATGTTTTTTTGCAGGTGTTAGGTTTTTTTTTTCAGCCGGCTCTCCCCCATTGATTCCTATGGGGAAATCGTGCACAAGCACGTTTAGCCAGCTTACCGCTACCGTAAGCAGCGCTGGTATTGAAGTGAGATGTGGAGCTAAATTTTGCTCTCCGCTCACTTTTCTGCGGCTAACGCCGGGTTTGTAAAAACCCGTAATACCAGCGCTGTCTGTAGGTGAGTGGTGAGCATAAACTGCTTGTTAGCACTGCACCCCTGTTAACGCAAAACTCGGAATCTAAGTGATAGTTAAAGGACCAGTCAACACATTAGATTTGCATAATCAACAAATGCAAGATAACAAGACAATGCAATTTCACTTAGTCTGAATTTCAAATGAGTAGTAGATTTTTTTTATAACAAATTTCAAAGTTATGTATATTTCCACTCCCCTTGTACCATGTGATAGCAATCAGCCAATCACAAATGCATATACGTATAGTCTGTGAATTCTTGCACATGCTCAGTATAAAAGACTGTGCACATTTTTTTTAATGGAAGTACATTGGAAAGTTGTTTAAAATTACATGCTTTATCTGAATCATGAAAATTTAATTTAACCTGAGTGTCCCTTTAAAGTCAACTCCAGAGCAGCAATGTACAACTAGGAGCCAGCAAGAGAGCCAATGACAACTAGGAGACAATGACAAGAGACAAGTGTTTGTGTAGCCACCAATTCCCAGCTAGCTCCCAGTAGTACATGCTGCTGAAAATATGTACAAATATGTGCCTTTCAACAAAGGATACCCAGAGGTCAAAGTACATTTAATAATAGAAGTGATGATAAAAGTGTCTTAAAAGGGTTATCTGATTTTATACCATGTTCTACTAGATAAGTGAATATATATTTATATATTTTTCTAACTTCTAAAAAATACTCTTCTTCCTTAAATTATATCACTGTTATTCAATCTCCGTGTTGATGAACATTTATTCTAACCAATGATACCAATAAGGGTTTCTTTTTTTGATTTTCTGAAATAGGATGGCAATGCTAACAATGTTGGAAGCCCGTTTGCAAAAGATTTTCTCCCAAAGATGGAAGATTGTACGTTACAGGCTAGTACAGGGGACACCAGTGCAACACGGGCTTTGGAAATAAACAAAATGGTTTCATTTTGGAGAAATGCCCACAAACGGATCAGGTACTGAGAGAAAAAACAATAATAATCAAAAAGGATCTGTCTGTTTAGATCACTAGTTTTCAAACCTGTCCGCAGAATTCCCCAACAGGCCAGGTTTTCAGGATTACCTTGGAGGAGAGCAGATAAAATAACCATTCTTACTAATCAGATAATTATTTCACCTGTGTTCTAGTTCAGATATTCTCACAATATGACCTTTTAGGGAGACCGGAGGACAGGTTTGAAAACCAGTGCTTTAGACCTGTGGCACACCACCATCCCAAAATTTAAAAAAAATCACACATTGTAGCCTAATACAGCATATATATATACACATACACACAAACACACACATACTGTATGTATTGTGCTGTTATGCCATGCCTCCTACAAACTACCCCTGCACTGGGAGTAAAAAACAAGCAAAGTTTAAAAAATATGTCACACTGTTGTCAGTCTGCCGTGGCACACCTGAGGATCTCTCACGGCACACTAGTGTGCCACGGCACACTGGTTGAAAAACACTGCTTTGTTTTTAAAGAGGGTATTTAAGGGATATGCTGATGTAGTATTAAAACACTTTAATTCATTAAATAATTTAATTATTTCAGAATGGTTGTTCGTAACTCTGCTTAACTCCAGCACTCGCACACCGTGTGCCCCATCCATGAGCAGGGCATAGCTGCATTGTACTGCCAAACTATTGTGTTGACAGTTTGCAAGTAGAAGGGGATTTACATTTAGATACTAACAATCATCCGCTTGATAATAAAATATTTGTATGAATTAGAGCATTACAATGTCTATGTAAATGTCTTACAGTTGTTTTTGTTTTGCTAAAACAGTATGTTCCTGAGTAAAAATATGTTTTAGTTTTATCCGTGTGCAGGTGTTTCCCTATGAACCTATTGAGCTATAGGAGTTTCCCTTATCAATCAATGAGAAATAAAACCCTAGTGATGGCTTGTGCACAAATATGCATTTCCTGTTTGTTTCAAAAAGCTTTAACTTACCTTTTTTCATGCAAAAATTACATATGCAAGAATGCCTCATTACATATTCTACCAACTTGTCCGTCCTAAAGCTGTCCCTTATTGATTGCAATTACTTTGTGCTGCCATACTCCTGTTTTTTTTCTTTGCTGAAACTTGTTTGTGCCTAGAGCAGTGGCAAGTGATTTATAATGTTAATAAGGCACAAAGCATGACAAAAATAAATGGGCATAAGAAGCAATAACGCTTATAGTGTAATATTGATTCGCATGGGTGTAGCTGTGTATATAGTATTCCATAATGTCCATGCACTCCCTGCCAACAATATTAGATGACCAGGGGCTCAAAATATATATAGAATAAACAAAAAGATGGAGCCTTTTTCAAGACAATTTCATTCATCAAAAAAACACCACATGGTCCAGATTTAAAGCCTTAATCCCTCCCATAATCAATGAAAAAAAAGCACCAAGTGATGTCATTTTACTATAACTGCAGCTACTGACGCTGCACGTTTGCTCAATATTCAGTTGTAACAATAACTACCAATGTGTATGACAACACCTTTCATTAAACTCAATCAAAAGTGCTTACTATTTTCTAAGCATAACCATAGATTTTACCTTGGCGATAACTTCCAAAGTTTAAAACATTTCTTATCTCAGTGCTTCCGGATTGTGTTACAAATACAAGTGGTATTTTTTTATACCATGTGTGTAATTATGCTGCCTATTGCTATAATCAACTACCGTTTAGTTAGAACACATATCCAAAAATTATTTACCTTGTATATATTGCAATTGCAGATGTATATTGACCTGATACTTACTATCTAGATCTTAATTGTTTACATTTCTTTCCTAAGACATGGAGAGTCCACAACGTCATTCCAATTACTAGTGGGATATTCACTCCTGGCCAGCAGGAAGAGGCAAAGAGCACCCCAGCAAAGCTGTTAAGTGTAACTTCCCTTACCCATAACCCCCAGTCATTCTCTTTGCCTCTGTCAATGGAGGACGTGAAGTTGGTGTCTGAAGATTTTATTCCTTTTTTGGGTACTTTTCCCTGCAAGCAAGGATTTGGGTTTAGCTGTGTCCACGTCAATCTCTTGAGTAAGAGTAGTGGTGGCTTTTAAGCAGTTAGAAAGTGGTGAGGTGGTCCTTGCTTTGTTTTCTAACGTATTTGCTGCCCTCGGTATAGAAAGCCAGAGTTGGTTACTCTGCTCTTTCTTTTTCTACAGGTTCTCTGTAAGGAGTATGTGTCCTTTCACGCCTTGTGAGCTGTCTTCCTGCCCGACAGCTAGATTTGCAGGTAAGTGCTTTTGTCTTCTAGGTACTAGACTTGCACTATCTATTTTAATTCTGTATTAATTTCATGGTACATTTATAATCCTTTAGTGAGGATTCTTTGGGGCAGTTTGCAGTCACTATTTGTATGTGAAAAGAGACTAAAGGGTTAACGACCTTCCTTATAGGTTTGGGATGGCCTCTGACCTTATGGCTATATGATTTTTAATTTAATAACATTTCATGTGGGGACTGTTTTAAACGGTTACTCCATTTTTTTTTTTACTTCAGAGTATAAAACGCGCAGTTTCTTTTGATGCTGCTCACGTGACCTCCCGATCTTCCGCTTCTGAGAGCGGCGCGGTATTATTTCTGTGAGTTTCTCTTCGTTGCGGCTGTGAGATATCATCTGGCCAACTGGAGAGTCCTTAGTTCGTTCAGTCTCTGAAGGGTACGGTAGGGTACCTCAGCTTCTGAGGTGTAGAGGTGTATTTTTTTTATTTATTTACCTAGCATTTTGAAGAAAAAAAACTTTTTTTCTTAAAGTGACATTCCTTACTTTTTGGGCCTTTATCAGCTATGGATAATGAACAGGAGTCTGTTCCTTTTGATAAATGCTTATTATGTTTGGAGGCCCAAATTGTCTTACCTATGCAATTTTGTTCCTCATGTTCAGAAAAAGCTTTAAAATGTAAAGACAAATTACTTGTTTCTGAGCCTAATGTCTCTCAGGATGATGCAGTTCTGGCAGTGCCACAGCTTTCTCCTCACACGTCCCAAGCCTCAACGGCTTCACATACAGTGCCCTGCAGTTCTTCTCAGCCTCCTGGAGGAGTTTATTTGCCAATAGATTTTGCAGCACATATATCTTCTACGGTATCTGCGGCTTTATCTGCTTTTCCCATGATGGGGAAGTGCAAGAGGAAATCTAAACATTGAGTGTAAGGTGTCTGTCCCGTCTGCGCAGGTTGACCTCCCTCATAAGTCGAATGAGGAGGATACCTCAGTAGCTTCTGAGGGTGAAATCTCAGATTCAGACAGTATAAATCCTTTGACTGATTCTGGGTACTGGCTACTTTGGGCGACTCCGATTCTTCTGTCGTTGTCAACCCTAAGAAATCTAGTAAGCTTAACAAATACTATAATGTCCCTTCCTCTGTGGAAGTGTTTCCTGTTCCAGACCGTGTGTCGGAGATCATTGCACAGGAATGGGATAAGCCAGGGATACCTTTCTCCCGTCTCCCGTTTTTAAAAAGATGTTTCCTGTTGCTGACTTTATTCGAGACTCATGGCGCATGGTGCCTAAAGTAGAAGGGGCTATTTCTACACTGGCTAAGAGAACCACAATTCCTATTGAGGATAGCTGTTCTTTTAAGGATTCTATGGACAAAAAGCTGGATGCTTATTTAAAGTAAATGTATGTTCGTCAGGGTCTACAATGGCAACCTGCAGTTTGTATTGCCACAGTAACAAGTGCAGCATCGTATTGGTGCGATGCTTTGTCCGAATTGATTTTAGAGGACACTCCGTTGGAGGAGATCCAAGATAGGATTAAGGCTCTCAAACTAGCCAATTCCTTTATCTCTGATGCTAACATGCAAGTCATTAGACTAGGAGCCAAGATGTCTGGCTTCACTGTCCTAGCCCAACCTCCAAGTCCAAGCTCCTGTCGCTACCTTACAAGGGTAAGACCCTGTTTGGCCCTGGTCTGGCTTACATTATTTCTGAAATTACGGGTGGAAAGGGGTCCTTTCTACCACAAGAGAAGAAGAATAGACATAAGGGACGTCAGAGTTCTAATTTTCGTTCCTTTCGTAACTTCAAAGATCAAAATTCTTCCTCTCCCTCCTCCAAGCAGGAGCAGTCCAATTCCTCTTGGAGACCCAATCAGACTTGGAATAAGGGGAAGCAATCAAAAAAGCCCTCATCTGAGACTAAGTCAACATGAAGGGAATCTCTTCTATGGTGGGTGTCGGTGGATCATCTATCCCAGGGAACATGCTTTCGCAGACCCTCATGGGTGATCATGACGACAGATGCCAGACTCCCTCAGGGCTCAGGGTGTATGGACTCAGGCAGAGTCTCTCCTTCCCATCAATATCCTAGAGTTGAGAGCAATTTTCAATGCTCTTCTGGCTTGGCCTCAGTTGGCTTCAACCAAGTTTATCAGATTCCAGTCGGACAATATAACGACGGTGGCTTACATCAATCATCAGGGAGGAACAAGGAGTTCCTTAGCGATGACAGAAGTAGCCAAAATAATACAGTGGGCAGAGTTTTACTCTTGTCATCTGTCAGCAATCTATATCCCAGGGTTAGAAAACTGGGAGGCAGATTTTCTGAGCAGACATTTCATCCGGGAGAGTGGGAACTCAATCCGGAGGTATTTTCAAGCCTAATTGTCAGATGGGGGAGTTGAATCTCATGGCGTTTTGTCAGAATGCCAAGCTTCCGAGATACGGGTCCAGGTCGAGGGATCCCCAGGCCGAGCTGATAGATGCCTTGGCAGTGCCTTGGTCTTTCAGTCTAGCTTATGTATTCCCTCCGTTTGCTCTCCTTCCCCGGGTGATTGATCGAGTCAGACAGGAGAGGACATTGGTGATCCTCATTGCTCCTGCATGGCCTCGCAGGATTTGGTATGCCGATCTGGTGGACATGTCATCTCAGCCACCGTGGAAGCTCCCATTGAGGAAAGACCTTCTCATTCAGGGTCCCTTCCATCATCCGAATCTGGTTTCTCTGCAGCTGACTGCTTGGAGATTGAACGCTTAATTTTATCTAAGCGTGCTTTTTCTGATTCGGTCATAGACACTTTAATTCAGGCACGTAAGCTAGGAAGATTTACCATAAGATATGGCGTAAATATCTTTATTGGTGTGAATCCAGGGGCTACTCATGGAGTAGGGTTAGGATTCCACGGATTTTGTCTTTTCTCCAAAAGGGATTGGAGAAGGGGTTGTCAGCAAGTTCCTTAAAGGGACAGATTTCTGCTTTATCTGTTTTGTTATATAAGCGTCTGGCAGATGTTCCAGATGTACGATCTTTTTGTCAGGCTCTGACTAGAATCAGACCTGTATTTAGGTCTATTGCTCCTCCTTGGAGTTTAAATTTAGTTCTAGAGTTCTTCAAGGGGAACCTATGCATTCCATAGATATTAAGTTATTATCTTGGAAAGTTTTATTTCTGGTTGCTATTTCTTCTGCTCGAAGAGTATCTGAGCTTTCAGCTTTACAATATAATTCTCCTTATCTTATTTTTCATTCGGATAAGGTGGTGTTATGTACTAGTCCTGGTTTTCATAACGTCTGTTACATAACTTAGATGTAGTCCGGGCTTTGAAGTTCTATTTACAAGCGACTAAGGATTTTCGGCAATCGTCTTCCTTGTTTGTTGTTTTCTTCTATTAGATACGACGAGTCCACGGATTCATCCTTTACTTGTGGGATATTATCCTCCTGCTAACAGGAAGTGGCAAAGAGCACCACAGCAGAGCTGTCTATATAGCTCCTCCCTTGACTCCACCCCCCAGTCATTCTCTTTGCCTACTCTAAGTACTAGGAAGGGTAAAGTGAAAGAGGTGATAAAATGTTAGTTTTTATTTTCTTCAAGCAAGAGTTTTTTTATTTTAAATGGTACCGGTGTGTACTATTTTCCCTCAGGCAGCAGATGGATGAAGACTTCTGCCTGGAGGCTTATGATCTTAGCAGTTGTTACTAAGATCCAGTGCAGTTCCCACAGAATGGCTGAGGAGTACTTAAGAAACTTCAGTGTGAGGAACGTTTTTCATGCTATAAGCAGTGAGGTATGTTCATTCATTTTTTTCTGGAGAGACTGTGTTATTTCAGAATTGGCTGACAGTATCCCCATGAGGGAGAGGGTAAGCAGTAATCCTAAGTATAAAGAGGGGTATTACGGAGCTTGCATATATGGGCTATATAAAAATGGTTGACACTGATGTTGAATGTTTGTGGGCAAACGTTTACATGTTTGGGAGTGCAGTTAATGTTTTTAAAGGAATGGTGTCCCACAATGGACTAGTGGTAAACTTTGCTGCTTTAAAAGCTGAAGGTTGAGAGTTGGAATCCAGCTGCGGCTATGTGTTCCACACAGCGAGTCCTCTTAGGTAGGTGCCACAGCAGAGCTGTGGCGAGGTGCAGGGGGTGCTTTTTATTGAAATAAACGTTTTGCATTTTTTTCCTGTAAGGGTTATGTATTCCTTTCCTTGTGGGGCAAACTTAGCTGCAGCATTGGGATGCTTCTACCATAAAATTGGGACAATTTGATTGTTTTTAAGCAGTTTTGGAAAAATTGAATGCTTTTTTTCTCTTAAAGGCGCAGTACCGTTTAAGATTATTTTTTCACTAAATAAAGTGTTTTCAAGCCTGTTTGTGGTCATTACTAGCCTGTCCATGTCTGACATTGAGGAAAGCCAATGTTCCATGTGTTTAGAAGCCATTGTGGAACCCCCACTTAAAATGTGTCCCTCATTTACTGAAAGGGCCTTACATTGCAAAGAACATATTTTAGCTGATAAAAGTATGTCGCAGGATAATTCTCAGTCAGAAGAGAATCAGGTTTTGCCATCTACTTCTCCCCAAGTGTCACAACCTTTAACGCCCGCACAAGCGACGCCAAGTTCTTCTAGTGCGTCTAATTCTTTCACCCTGCCAAGATATGGCCGCAGTTATGTCTACTACCCTCACAGAGGTATTATCTAATCTGCCTGGTTTGCAGGGGAAGCGCAGTAGGTCCGGTATGAGAGTAAATGCTGAGCCCTCTGACGCTTTATTAGCCATCTCCGATGTACCCTCGCAATGCTCTGAATTGGGGGTAGGGGAATTGCTGTCTGAGGGAGAGCTTTCTGATTCAGGAAAGATGTTCCCTCAAACAGACTCAGATATGACGGTTTTTAAGCTTGAACACCTCCGCTTGTTACTCAGAGAGGTTTTAGCGACTCTGGATGACTGTGACCCTATTGTAATTCCTCCAGAGAAATTGTGTAAAATGGATAGATATCTAGAGGTTCCTTCTTACACTACATGTTTTTCCGGTCCCTAAGAGGATTTCAAACATTGTTACTAAGGAATGGGATAGACCAGGCATTCCGTTCTCTCCCCCTCCTACTTTTAAGAAAATGTTTCCCATATCTGACACCATTCGAGATTCGTGGCAGACGGTCCCTTAGGTGGAGGGAGCTGTTTCTACCCTAGCTAAGTGTACAACTATACCTATTGAGGACAGTTGTGCTTTCAAAGATCCCATGGATAAAAAATTAGAGGGTCTTCTAAAGAAAATATTTATTCATCAGGGTTTTCTTCTGCAACCTATAGCGTGCATTGTTCCTCTAACTACTGCAGCTGCTTTTTGGTTCAAGGCTCTTGAGGAGGCTCTTAAGGTTGAGACCGCATTGGATGAGATTTTAGATAGAATTAAGGCTCTCAAGCTTGCTAATTCTTTTATTACAGATGCCGCTTTTCAACTGGCTAAATTAGCGGCAAAGAATTCAGGTTTTGCCATTTTGGCGCGTAGATTGTTATGGCTTAAGTCCTGGTCTGCTGATGTGTCATAAAAATCTAAGCTTTTAGCTATTCCTTTAAAGGGTAAGACCCTATTCGGGCCTGAACTGAAGGAAATAATTTCCGACATCACTGGAGGAAAAGGTCATGCCCTTCCTCAGGATAAGACAAATAGAATGAGGGCCAAACAGAATAATTTTTGTTCCTTTCGAAACTTCAAAGGTGATCCCGCTACCTCCTCCCCTGCCACAAAGCAGGAGGGGAATTTTGCTCAATCCAAGTCTGTCTCGAGACCTAACCAGACCTGGAATAAAGATAAACAGGCCAAGAAGCCCGCTGCTGCTAAGACAGCATGAAGGGGCAGCCCCCGATCCGGGACCGGATCTAGTGGGGGGCAGACTTTCTCTCTTCGCTCAGGCTTGGGCAAGAGACATTCAGGATTCCTGGGCATTAGAAATTGTGGCCCAGGGGGTATCTTCTAGATTTCAAAGATTCCCCTCCAAAGGGGAGATTTCATCTTTCACGGTTGTCTGTAAACCAGACAAAATAGAGGCGTTCTTACGCTGTGTAGAAGACCTATATACTATTGGGGTAATCTGCCCAGTTCCAAAAGCAGAACAGGGGCAGGGGTTTTACTCCAATCTGTTTGTGGTTCCCAAAAAAGAGGGAACCTTCAGACCGATTTTAGATCTCAAGATCCTAAACCAATTCCTAAGAGTTCCATCCTTCAAGATGGAGACCATTCGGACTATTTTACCAATGATCCAAGAGGGTCAATATATGACCACCGTGGATTTGAAGGATGCATATCTTCACATTCCTATCCACAAAGATCATCACCAGTTCCTCAGGTTCACCTTCCTGGACAAGCATTACCAGTTTGTGGCTCTTCCCTTCGGGTTGGCCACAGCTCCCAGAATTTTCACAAAAGTGCTAGGGTCCTTTTTGGCGGTTCTAAGGCCGCGGGGCATAGCAGTGGTGCCTTATCTAGACGATATCTTAATTCAGGTGTCAACTTACCAACTAGCCAAATCTCACACGGACATCGTGTTGGCTTTTCTAAGATCTCAAGGGTGGAAGGTGAACGTACAGAAGAGTTCACTTATCCCTCTCACAAGAGTTCCATTCCTGGGAACTCTGATAGATTCGGTAAACATGAAAAATTTTCTGACGGAGGTCAGAAAATCAAAGATCTTAACCACCTGCCGAGCTCTTCATTCCATTCCTCGGCCGTCAGTGGCTCAGTATATGGAGGTAATTGGACTAATGGTAGCGGCAATGGACATAGTTCCGTTTGCTCGCTTGCATTTCAGAACACTGCAACTATGCATGCTCAGACAGTGGAATGGGGATTATGCAAATTTATCTCCTCAGATAAATCTGGATCAAGAGACCAGAGACTCTCTTCTTTGGTGGTTGTCACAGGATCATCTGTCCCAGGGAATGTGTTTCCGCAGGCCAGCATGGGTCATAGTGACAATGGACGCCAGCCTATTGGGCTGGGGTGCAGTCTGGAATTCCCTGAAAGCACAGGGTGTGTGGACTCAGGAGGAGGCTCTCCTTCAAATAAATATTCTAGAACTGAGAGCGATATTCAATGCGCTTCAGGCGTGGCCTCAGCTGGCTTCGGCCAGATTCATAAGATTCCAGTCGGACAATATCACGACTGTAGCATATATCAATCATCAAGGGGGAACAAAGAGTTCTCTAGTGATGATAGAGGTTTCCAAAATAATTCGATGGGCAGAGACTCACTCTTGCCATCTATCAGTAATCTATATCCCAGGAGTGGAGAACTGGGAAGCGGATTTTCTAAGTCGTCAGACTTTTCATCTGGGGGAGTGGGAGCTCCATCCGGAGGTGTTTGCACAATTGATTCATCAATGGGGCACACCAGAATTGGATCTGATGGCATCTCGTCAGAATGCCAAACTTCCTTGTTACGGGTCCAGATCAAGGGATCCTCAAGTAGTACTGATAGATGCTCTAGCAGTACCTTGGTCGTTCAACCTGGCTTTTGTGTTTCCACCATTTCCTCTTCTTCCTCGTCTGATTGCCAGAATCAAACAGGAGAGGGCTTCAGTGATTTTGATAGCACCTGCGTGGCCACGCAGGACTTGGTATGCCGACCTGGTGGAAATGTCATCTCTACCACCGTGGACACTGCCACTGAAACAGGACCTTCTCATTCAAGGTCCGTTCCAGCATCCAAATCTAGTTTCTCTGCGGCTGACTGCCTGGAGATTGAATGCTTGATTTTATCCAAGCGGGGATTCTCTGAGTCGGTCATAGATACCTTGATTCAGGCTCGAAAGCCTATCACTAGGAAAATTTACCATAAGATATGGCGTAAATATCTTTATTGGTGTGAATCCAAAGGCTACTCATCGAGTAAGATCAGGATTCCTAATATTTTGTCCTTTCTCCAAGAAGGATTGGAGAAGGGGTTATCAGCTAGTTCCCTAAAGGGACAGATATCTGCTTTATCAATTTTACTGCACAAGCGTCTGGCAGATGTTCCAGACGTTCAGTTGTTTTGTCAGGCTTTAGTTAGAATCAAGCCTGTGTTTAAACCTGTTGCTCCGCCATGGAGTTTGATTTTAGTTCTTAAAGTTCTTCAAGAGGTTCCGTTTGAACCTATGCATTCCATAGATATTAAGCTTCTATCTTGGAAAGTTCTGTTTTTAGTTGCTATCTCTTCGGCTCGAAGAGTTTCTGAACTATCTGCATTGCAATGCGGCTCACCTTATCTTGTTTTCCATTCCGATAAGGTGGTTTTGCGTACCAAACCTGGATTCCTTCCTAAGGTTGTTACTAATAAGAATATTAATCAGGAAATTGTTGTTCCTTCTTTGTGTCCTAACCCTTCTTCTAAGAAGGAGCATCTGTTACACAACTTGGACGTGGTTCGTGCTTTAAAGTTTTACTTGCAAGCGACCAAAGATTTCCGTCAAACATCTTCTCTGTTTGTTGTCTATTCTGGAAAACGTAGAGGTCAAAAAGCTACGGCTACCTCTCTTTTTGGCTGAAAAGCATCATCCGTTTGGCATACGAGACTGCTGGACAGCAGCCTCCTGAAAGAATGGAGTCAAGGAAGGAGCTATATAGACAGCTCTGCTGTGGTGCTCTTTGCCACTTCCTGTTAGCAGGAGGATAATATCCCACAAGTAAAGGATGAATCCGTGGACTCGTCGTATCATAGAAGAAATCAATTTATCAGGTAAGCATAAATTTACTTTCTTCAGGGAAACGTAGGGGTCAGAAAGCTACGACTACCTCTCTTTCTTTTTGGCTGAAGAGTATCATCCTTTTTGCATATGAGACTGCTGGACAGCAGCCTCCTGAACGAATTACGGCTCATTCCACTAGAGCTGTGGCTTCCTCATGGGCATTTAAAATGATGCTTCTGTTGAACAGATTTGCAAAGCTGCAACTTGGTCGTCTCTTCACACTTTTTCCAAATTTTACAAACTTTTGCCTCTGCTGAGGCTGCTTTTGGGAGAAAAGTTCTTCAAGCAGTGGTGCCTTCCGTTTAGGTTCCCTGTCTTGTCCCTCCCTTTTCATCCGTGTACTATAGCTTTGGTATTGTATCCCACAAGTAAGGATGAAATCCGTGGACTCAACATCAACATCAGTTTGTACAACAATACACAAATAATTACAAATACATAGATATGTACAATGTATCTTATATACAGTGTTTAAAGACAAATGATACAAAAAGTCAAAATATTGCTACGGGGCTAAGAATAAACTAAGAAACACTGCAGGGAGGTGACACAGAGATATATGAGGGATGCATATTAGACCTGGGTGTATGACAGGGGGCGGGATAGAATTATCCTTAGCCAGCAAACAGATGTAAGTGTTTGATAGCAAGCAGTGCCTAAAAAACATATGTGCAGTATATACACAGATATACCAGCCCTAGTGTCAACAGGGGATATAAAGGAAACAGGCATGTACTCAAAGGGACACAGAGGAGCACTCCGTAATCCAGGGCACAATATAGAAGTACAATGATATATATGCAAAAACAATATATATGAAAAAATAATATGAAAAAACTTTTGGCTCATAATAACCTTGAGAAATAATAATAGATACTAGTGATGCCTAAAACATGTCTGTCAATATATAAATATACATACATGTAGTACTACAGACATGGTCAAAGTCACAATTGTACCCAGAGGGGGGGAATGGCTGTAAGGGATAGATAACCATATAACAAGGAAAGGGGAGGTAGATAGTGTCTTACAAAAAACAATGCCAATCGTTGCCCTTGTTCAGTCCTTTAGGATGGATAGTGTCCAGCTTATAAATCCACTCTGCTTCCCTTTGTACTAAAAGTTTCTCTCTGTCCCCACCCCTCCTCAGAGGGGGTACATGATCAATGAGCATATACCTTAGATCTTTAACGGTATGCCCACGCTCCATAAAATGTCTTGCCACTGGTTGGTCACTTTTGCCTTTATCTATTGCGGCCCGTATTGCGCTTCTGTAGTTAGCCATACGTTTTTTCTTCTATAAGGTACGACGAGTCCACAGATTCAACCTTTACTTGTGGGATATTATCCTCCTGCTAACAGGAAGTGGCAAAGAGCACCACAGCAGAGCTGTCTATATAGCTCCTCCCTTAGCTCCACCCCCCAGTCATTCTCTTTGCCTACTCTAAGTACTAGGAAGGGTAAAGTGAAAGAGGTGATAAAATATTAGTTTTTAATTTCTTCAAGCAAGAGTTTTTTGTTTTAAAATGGTACCGGTGTGTACTATTTACTAAATCGTTTTAGTTTTTACTTATGTTGAAATTGCTGAAGACAGGGTCACAGTGTGATTACTTTTTTTATAGAATCATGGGTTAATTTTTCCTGAGGTAGGTTATTGAACAGTGGGGATTAATCAAATGTGTTTCTTTGATTTATGCTGCTTATGTGTGAGATTTATTTTTTGGGCTCATAGACTGTTGTTATGCGGTAACAGAACAAACAGGTGTTTACTTTCACTTTGAATGCTGTGCAGCTTGTAGCTTGGCGCGCTTTTTCTCATAGCAGGGGCAGTCCTGCCTTGCACACAACATGACCGGGTGTGGTCACACTTTCGTTTTCTCTTTCCTGACTGAGCTAGCTGTCGGAGAGGACGCTTCTTCTCTGGTCGCCTGGGTCTAGGAGGTGTTGAGTGCCCCATTGATTGGGGTATATAGGTGTCATTTTTGTGAAAAATAAAAAGTTAATTTATTTGTATCCTACTGTTGTTAGCGCAAGCTATGGAGGATCCTGATATGCTTGAGGGTACTCCCTCTATTCCTAATAATAATACCTATCTATATTGTGAGGAGGCTTGGGTGTGCCCGCCCTCTCAACTATGTTCCATATGCATCAACAAGGTTATTATGTCTAAGAAGGTTAACCCCCTTTAGTACAACTGAGCCGTCCACCTCTGAGGACTCGCCGTCCCGTGAGGTGCATACCCATCAATCATCTCCATTGTTACATGCAGATTTCCCTAACAAGCCTGATCCTCTGTCTGGAGGAAGCCTTTTACCATCAGACTTTACCGCGCAGTTAAAGACGGCGGTGTCTGAGACCCTTAGTGCTCTACCACTCCCTGCTAAGCGCAAGTGAAAGGTTAAATATAGCTCTCCGGTCCAGGAGACATCCAGTGATTTACTTGATTTGTCTGCTTTTCAAGTATCCCAGGATGGGTCACACTCTGAGTCTTCAGAGGGTGAAATTTCTGGATCAAAGTCTGCTACATCTAGGCCTCCGGCTGCGGAGGAGCCAGCCTTTAGATTTAAAATTGAACACCTATGTTTTTTCTTCTAAAGGAGGTACTGTCGACATTAGAGGTTCCAGAGTCCAAGTTGCCTGATGAACCTTTGATCCCTAAATTAGACAGAGTAGCGCCGCTAACTTTTCCTGTACCTGTAAAGATGGCAAATATTATTAAAAACAAATGGGATAGAATTGGATCTTCCTTTTCCCCTTCGTCTGCTTTTTAAAAAATTATTCCCAGTCCCAGACTCTCAGCTGGAGTTGTGGGGTTCCTAAGGTGGATGGTGCTATCTCCATGTTAGCTAAGCGTACTACTATCCCTTTTGAGAGCTGATGGATAAGAAAATGGAAACTTTTCTCATGAAAATGTTTCAGCATATGTGATATTTATTTCAACCGGAAGCAGCTGTTGCCTCGGTTGCTGGAGCTGCGGCCTACTGGTGCGACTCCTTAGCGGAATTGATCGAGGTGGAGGGTCCCCTCAACGTTATCCAAGAAAGAATTAAGGCTTTGAGAATTGCTAATTCTTTTATATGTTTTTTAAACATGCAGATTATTCGCCTGAATGCTAAAATCTCTAGTTTCTCAGTGCAGATGTGTCGGACGCTCTGGCTGAAGTCCTGGTCTGCGGATATGACTCTTAAGTCTAGACTACTTTCCCTCCCCTTTAAGGGAAACATTTTATTTGGTCCAGTCCTGGACTCCATTATTTCCACGGTTACAGGGGGCAAGGGTGCCTTCCTACCGCAGGATAAAAAGAAAAAATCTAAGGGACAAGGATCTAATTTTCGTTCCTTTCGTTCTGAAAAGTCCCAATGTCAGCAGTCCTCCTCTAAGCCTGAGCAAACCAAGAGCACTTGGAAGCCGGCTCAATCCTGGAATAAATCAAAGCAGAACAAGAAGCCCGCCGAGAACAAGTCGGCATGAAGAGGCGGCCCCCAAACCAAAGCTGGATCATGTAAGGGGCAGACTGTCACTGTTTTCAGACGCTTGGTCCAGGGACGTGCAGGATCCGTGGGTCCTGGAGGTCATAGTTAAGGGATACAAGATAGGTTTCAAATCTCATCCACCCAAAGGCAAATTACTCCTCTCAAGCCTGTCTTTAAAACCAGAAAGGAGGGAAGCCTTTCTGGGGTGCGTGCGGGATCTGTCCTCCTTAGGGGTCATTGTCCCGGTTCCTATTGCAGAAAGATGTTTGGGATTCTACTGTTTGTGGTCCCAAAGAAGGAGGGAACATTCCGCCCAATTCTGGACCTAAAGTGAATAAGTTTCTAAATGTCCCCACGTTCAAGATGGAGACAATAGGGTCCATTCTTCCTCTAGTTCAGGAAGGACAGTTCATGACCACTATAGATCTGAAGGATGCCTACCTTCACGTTCTATATCACAGGGACCACTTCCAGTTCCTAAGGTTTGCGTTCCTGGATCAGCACTTCCAGTTCATTGCACTTCCGTTTGGTCTAGCTACGGCCCCAAGAATCTTTACAAAGGTTCTAGGAGCTCTCCTGGCTGTCACCAGAACCCAAGGTATAGCAGTAGCTCCCTACTTGGACGACATTCTGGTTCAAGCACCATCCTTTAGTCTAGCAGAGGACTATTCGGTTTTCCCTTCTCTCTCTACTTCGATCTCATGGATGGAAGATAAACTTAGAGAAGAGTTCTCTCATTCCAAGCACCAGGGTAGAATTCCTGGGCACTATAATAGATTCAGTATCCATGAGGATATTTCTAGCTGACCAGAGACGGTGCAAGCTTGCTTCGTCATGTCTTGCCCTCCGGAACCTCCTTAAGGCCATCTGTGGCTCAGTGTATGGAGGTAATTGGTCTCATGGTGTCCAGCATGGACATAATTCATTTTGCCAGGTTCCGTCTCAGACCGCTACAGCTGAGCATGCTGAGGCAGTGGAACGACGATCACTTGGATCTGTCTCAACAGATTTCCCTGGACAACCGGTCGAGAGAATCGCTCTCTTGGTGGCTCTGTCCAGATCATCTGTCCCGAGGGACATCCTTTCTCACACCATCCTGGGAGATTGTGAATACGGACTCGAGCCTCTCAGGATGGGGAGCTGTTTGAGGTGCCAAGAAGGCACAGGGCCTGTGGTCTCAGGAGGAACGCTCGCTCCTGATCAACATTTTGGAACTTCGAGCAATCTACAATGCTCTGAAGGCTTGGCCTCTTCTGGGTTAGTCCCGGTTTATCAGATTCCAATTAGACAATATAACCTTGGTGGCTTACATCAACCATCAGGGGGGGAACGAGAAGCTCCTTAGCGATGAGGGAAGCATCTCGTATTCTGGAGTGGGCAAAGTCCCACAGCTGTTCACTGTCAGCGATCCACATTCCGGGTGTGGGCAACTGGGAAGCGGATTTTATCAGCAGACAATCCTTTCATCCCGGGGGAATGGTCTCCATCCCGAAGTGTTTGTGGAGATATGCTTCAGGTGGGGGACGCCGGAGATAGATCTCATGGCATCTCGTCTCAATACGAAACTACCCAGATATGGGTCGAGGTCCAGGGATCCTCAGGCGGAGCTAATAGATGCATTAGCGGTGCCTTGGAGGTTCAATCTAATCTACCTTTTTCCGCCATTATCACTCCTTCCTCGGGTAGTGGCCCGCATTAAGCAGGAGCAGGCATCAGTAATACTCCATCGTGGCCGCGAAGAATGTGGCTCGCGTACCTAGATGTCATTTTCTCCTCCATGGAAGTTACCTTGTCGCAGGGAACATGGTCCTTTTGTTTAGCAAAATCTAGATTCTCTGAGGCTGACTGCGTGGAGATTGAACGCTTAGTCCTAGCCAAGAGAGGTTTTTCTGGCATAAGGTTAAGGTTGCCAGGATTCTGTTGTTTCTCCAGGATAGTCTGGAGAAGGCTCTTTCCGCCAGTTCCCTGATGGGACAGATTTCACCCTTGTCTGTTTTAATGCACAAGAGGCTCTCTGAGCTTCCAGATGTTCAGCCTTTTGTTAAGGCTCTAATTAGGATCAGACCTCTGTTTAGATCTTCGGCTCCCCCTTGGAGTCTGAATCTGGTTCTGGAAAGTTTTCTTTCTATTGGCTATTGTTTCGGCGCGCATATCTGAAATTGTCGCCTTGCAATGTGAGCCTCCTTATCTGGTGTTCCATTGGAGTAAGGCTGTCCTACGTACTAAGTTAGGGTTTCTCCCTAAAGTCGTGTCAGACCCCAACATCAATCAAGAGATTGTGGTCCCTTTTTTGTGTCCTAATCCGTCTTTAAAGGAACGTTTACTTCATAATTTGGACGTGGTTCATGCCTTGAAGTTTTATCTTCAAGCTACTAAGGATTTTAGACAAACTTCTTCCTTGTTTGTGGTATATTCTGGGAAGCTTAAGGACCAGAAGGTCTCTTCGACTTCCTTATCTTTTTGATTGAGGAGTCTTATCCGCTTAGCTTACGAGACAGGGGGACATAAACCTCCTCAGAGAATTACGGCTCATTCTACTAGAGCAGTGGCTTCCACTTGGGCCTTTAAGAACGGGGCCTCTATGGATCACATTTGTAAGGCGGCTACCTGGTCCTCCTTACACACTTTTTCTAAATTTTACAAGTTTGATGTTTTTGCTTCTGCCGAAGCAGCCTTCGGAAGAAAGGTTTTACAGGTTGTGGTGCCCTCAGATTAGGGTCCGCCTCTCTTTTTGTCCCTTCCGTTTTCATTCAGTGTCTTCTAGAGCTTGGGTATATGTTTCCCAACAGTAAGAAATGAAGCTGTGGACTCTCCTTGTATTAAGAAGAAAGACATAAATTATGCTTACCAGATAATTTAATTTCCTTCTGTACAAGGAGAGTCCACGGCCCCCGCCCGTGTTCTCCGATGGGCGGCCTTCTAAATTATCATTTTCTTCTGGCACCTTTTATACCCTGATATTTCCCCTACTGATTCTTGTTCCCTCGGCAGAATGAGTGGGGGATAGAGGAAGTGGGAGAGGTATTTAAACCTTTGGCTGGGGTTTCTCTGCCTCCTTCTGGTGGGCAGGTTCACTATTTCCCAACAGTAAGGAATGAAGCCGTGGACTCTCCTTGTACAGAAGGAAATTAAGTTATCTGGTAAGCATAATTTGTTTTTTCTAAACGCATACTAAGCATGGAAGTGGACTGCATTCTCAAACGAGTTATTACATATCCCATGCCACTGGCACAGCTCACAGAAAGTGGCAGAAGTTATTGTTTTGATCATGGAGTAAAGCTCATGCTGGTGGGGAAAAGCCAATGCTACCCATATAAATGATCCTGCACTGACTGAGCCCTTGTGAGAAAACCTTTAAGGCAAGCTTGAATCCTGTATTGTTTGGTATAGAACTGTAGATGGTCAGGGTATATTTATTGTTATTTTCTACATACTAATGAATTACTGTGCAAGAGAATGGAGCTCTGTTTATGTTGCTTCTAATGTACTGCTATTGTAATGTATGTATATATTTATGTAAACTGCACAGATTGTTCATTGCTCCCTTCTGTTGTATATAAATGGTGTAATAATAGATTTAAAAAAAGAACTGTAGGTGAAATCAAGCTCTGTGGCAGCTTTAGAGAGAGAACCCATAAAAGAGACAAAGGCTGTGTATAAGTCCCATATAGGCAGGTTTTTCATTAGACATTTTCTCATGATAAGTTATTATTTTTAGAGTGAAACTGCTATTTCTTTCATATATTATTATAATTATATACAATGTAGGGATGGACATTTTTTTAATAACATTTTGTACAAATATGTGTATTGTAATTTGAAATGTAGTAGCTGCAATGTTAGTTTTATAGTAGGGATAAATGATTCAACTTCTGTCGTTATATTGCTGTAAACTCCTTTAGAATACAGTCAAAGAATGTTACATTTTTTTTTTTTTTTTACAGTTCCCAAAAGGTGGTATGGCTAAAAAAGAGTGAGCTCCCTCGTATAGTCACCAGGTATATCACCATCATGTCTGGTTTTCTGTTTCTCTCCATTCTCTCAGAATTAGTTTTTTAATATAATTTCAGGTCACGTCTCATACACTTACATATATTATTGTATTATAATAAGTAACCAATATACATTCATATTCCAGGAACCCTGAATACGATGAAGAAAAAATGTATGGTGCAATCCTTCCTTTGGTAGTGTCTGCAGGAACCATAACTCGCAGAGCTGTAGAACCAACATGGTTAACCGCGAGTAATGCACGAGTAAGTTACATGCATCTCCATATTCAAAAACAATATATAACAAGATATCAGCTAATCTGTCATATACATCTTTAGTTTGAAACTGTTGTTCAAAATTAAAGAATGAAGAACTGGCCAATGTAAGTAAAGCTATTGAGAAAATGTCCATTATGCACTGAAAGCTCATCTACAATTGCATAAAGTCTGCCATTTATTGAACTCAGGATTTAGAGAAAGGTAGAGAATAAAAGTAACTCAGGCATTCTTTTTTTTTCAGAAATGGAAAGAGTTCACAGCTGCATTCATTACTTTTGGGAAATTACAACCTGGCCACCAGGAGGAGGCAAAGACACCCAATCCAAAGGCTTAAACACTCCCCTCATCCCCCAGTCATTCTTTGCCTTTCGTCCCAGGAGGTTGGCAGAGAAGTGTCAGAAGTTTGTTGTCTCTTATGGAGGGTAGTACTCTTCGACATGGGACGGGAGTTTTAAGTAATCCTATCAGTCTCTCAGTGAGGGCCTGGATGAAAGTTAGTCCGGAGATGCAGGGAGAGTCTTTCTGCGAAACCATCCCAACTCATGTTAACAGCTCCACAAGCAATCAGCGTTGTTGAACTTCGCTTCGCTGCCTGCTTTCTTCTCTCAAGTCCATAGCGGAGGCACTGCTACTATTCATCACACTTGAAGGGCCGTGTTCTTGTTCCATGGCGTAGATTCCGGTAAGATTGTTTAATTTTACTTCATCAGAATGTAATGTAACTCATTTGTTTTCTGTAAGGTGCTCTCTTGCGGGACTTATAAAGTATATAATGTGAGGCCTCAGTGAGGCTCCTTTAGTATCTTGGAATCGAGGGTTAATATCTCCTGAGGGGGCTTATTTAACAGGGTTTTTTTTAAAATCATGTTTATTATGTGATTCAATCTGCTTATGTGTAGTGTTAACTGGGCTCTTGGCTTGGAACATAAAGGCCTTTGGAAGTGACGCGACCTTATGGTTGGGCACGCTTTTTTTGGACTGTACGATTCACCTTGTGACTGGGCGTGTTTACGATCTGATCTTCCATTTCCGCATTCCTGACCGTGTGGCGACTGAAAAATTCTGGTCTGCCAGTGTCTGGTTCATAGGAAGTGGTGAGTGCCCCAGCCATTGTGGGTGTCAGGTGCTGTTTAGAATTTGTTTTCTTATAGTCCATATTATTATATTTTCTATCCAGTTATGGTGGATTCTGATGCTGAGACTGTTCAAATTTCAGATTCAGATTCTTCAACTTGTGAAGAATGCGAATTGGCCCCATTCACACAGGTTAATCAGTTATGTTCTATATGCCGTATTAAAGCGCCTTGTTCCTCGGGCTCGGGGAATCAAGGGACTGCTGAGCCATCCGCCTCTGGGGGTTCTGTCCTCTGAGAGGCGAAATTTCTACCGCTCCCTAATACTACACATGCGGGTAACCCAGATTATATTTATCCCTCCTTGCAGGGCGACTTGTTCCCCCGGAGGTTGCAGTACGTTTTCGCTTTCACATATTTTTGGCGATCATGCGTCTGCAAGGTCCAGACATTTATTTGCGTTTGTGCTCGTGCCCTATTGTACCGGGTCTCCCGACCTTGGGTGGGCCTATACAGTTCCCTACGGGTGTAGCTGTCCCTGAGTGTTGTGCCTTTTGTTACAGAATAGCGCGCCTTCGCGTTTTACTCAGACACGTTTTTGAGTTATTAGAGTACCCTATCCTTAACGGATACGGGAATCCGCAATATTCTACTTTTGACTGGTTCTGCGGGTATGCCTGTTTTTTCTTGGGCGTTAACCTATAGGTTGCCTTATATTTTCTTTTATCCGGTTAGGATATCTTTTATTTTTTGATTATATGTTTCCTTCGGGAACTTTCTTTGGGATAGATCCTCGCTGTTTACTTCTGCGGTAGTTTGTTACGGAACATATTAGTCCAATGTTTGTCTGTTATTCTCTTCCTCTCTGAGGGAGGATTTAAGCAGCTTGACAGCTATGACCCTGTCTGCAGGCTGGTCCTGCTTGGGTTCAGTTCTTCTGTCTCGTGGCTTGTTCAGACATGTGGCGCCTGTTCTGCCTGGCTGGGCTGGTTGAGGCGCCGAGTGCTCACTTTATTATTTGTGTTTTCTTTTTACAAGTTTCAGCTAAACATTCTAAAGAGGACTTGTGAGTCCAGGAGGCAGAAGGATGTTTCAGTCCTTATTCGCCTTCAAGCTGATAGACTGGGTCAGTGGAGTTTCGCTGCGTCACTCTCTCTTACTTCCGATACACTTGGGACCTAGAGTGTTCTTCCTCACGTGGGAGGATTGGGGGCTTAGCGCCTTCTTACAGCTTTTTTGGATTGGCCTTTCTGAGGCTCTGGGAAATTGTCCTTTGGACTTGTTCCTTCCATGGTCCTTTTTGGAGACCTGTTTTTTCTTTCGGGAGATGGTTGTTCCCTTTTGAGGACATTGGGGTCTCCTTTGGGCTCTGCTTAGGGTTCTTCCCCGGAACTGGGGATGATCCGCATCCTTTTGTTCATGTGATCTTCTGACTCGTATTGGAGGTGCTGTGGAGACTAGCCTTGCTCGAGGGACTTTGAGGTATCCGCTTGCTTTGGACGTATTTGTGGCGGTTCGATCGTCTATGGGCTCTAGTGTCTCGGTTCGAGATGCCTTAGCTCCTTTGGAGTGTTGGACTTCGGCAGGCGGTGGTCTCTTCCTTGGGTCGGGACTTGCGAGGTGTTCTCGTTATCGATGTTATTCTGGATATTGCATATCATCTCCCTGTGGGTCTGTTTTTTATATCAGATGGGGTGTTTGAGTTTCTGGGATATTGTTTGTTTTTAAACAATTCGGGACTCGGACCTGTCATTGCCCTGGTTCTTCTGGTTGATGAGGCTTTCGCTCAGCGTTTTTTTCCTTTGTGGTTCCCGTTGCAGGTTATTACCAGACTTTTCAGACTTGGGTGTGTTCAGGGTTCTCCATTCCCCGGGAACTTGGGCTATGACCTTTGGTCTGGCTAGTTGACCTGGTCTCGGTTGGTCAGGTTTTCTGAGTGCTGATGCTCATTGGGCTTGCCTTACGCCTATTGAACGGTTCCCTTGGACAGTTTGCTAAAGTAACCTGATGGCTTTGCGGTACTGCAGACGTAGGGTTTGCAGGGTATGAAAAGAGGATTTAACCTATGTTGAAGAGAGGCATGCTCTCTGGGTTGTTCTGTTCTATCTGTAGTCTTGTTGGCTCTGCTTTGAGACTATGTCGGCCTTGTCGATTGTCTCTAAAGAGTTTTGGGTGGGCACCCGAGCTCTATTGGAATATTGAGGCCATTCTTCCACTCTTTTGGGAGCTGGTGTTGGGGTTCTTTTGTTCCCCTGTTTTCAGACTTGTCAATGCTTGGGCTAGCCCGGCTGGGAGTAGGTTTTGAGATTTGTTGTTCCTTTTTGGGGGGTGCAGTGGGCTTCGTTGAGGTTCTGTGCTTCTCCCTTTTTGAGACCTATGTGTCGGTCTGGCGGCTTGGATTGCTTGGAGCATGCTCTCTGTCTTGGAGTTTTTGCAATCGGATATCTTGTTTGGCCGCTTTTTACTTTTCCGCAAGTATTTTCTTTCTGTGTCATCCTGATGATGACTGCGTGTTCTTGACTCAGGTGTTTACCTCATCTGGGTCTGCTACACGTATTATGTGTTGAATACTTCTGTATTTTAAGTTCTGACGTTTTGAGGGCTCCGTCTTCAGTCGTCTTGTTAGGTGTTTTTGCACGATGTTGAGAGGAAAATTTTCTCTGTTCTGATGCCGGTCCTAAACCTTGTGGTTTTTGTCTGGTCTGGGAATTGCCTCCCCTTGTTTGTCAGGACCCATTTAGGTCTTTGTGAGCTGAGCTCGCTCTGGGAGTTCTTCCTTTTTTGGAATTTGTGGTGACCTTTCGTTTCCCTTTTGGTTCTTCCTTACTCTATCCCTTTGGGAGTTTTTGGGCTGGTGTTCTCTTGGCTAGTTAGGGGGATTTGGTTGGGGACCGACTGCTGGGTGACGGTGTCTCCTGGAGGACTGTTGGCTCAGTTGAGTCTGATTTTGCGGTCTCTAGCTAGGCTTCCGGGCTATCTGTGGGTCAGTGTCCTTTTCTTTTCAATGTTTCTCGGCTTCGGACGAAGTGGAGTTTTGTTGGGTAGTGGTTTTCAGGCCTGGTGCCTTTAGAATGGGCCGCCTCTTGTACCCTCCCGTCTTGGCATTCAGTGTCCTCTATAGCTTGGGTATTGTTTTCCCAAAAGTAATTAATGCAGCTGTGGATTCTTTCCATTTATGAAGAAAAACTTAAATTATGCTTACCTGATAATTTTATTTTCTTTAGATGGAAAGAGTTCACAGCTCCCCACCCGTATTTTTTTATGTGGGGCGTCTGTATTTTTATTCTTCTGGCACCTTTTCACCCTGTTATTCCTTCTACTGTTCCTTGTTCCTCGGCAGAATGACTGGGGGATGAAGAGAGTGGAAGGAGTATTTAAGCCTTTGGCTGGGGTGTCTATGCCTCCTCCTGGTGGCCAGGTTCTTATTTCCCAAATGTAATGAATGCAGCTGTAGACTCTTTCCATCTGAATAAAATAAATTATCAGGTAAGCATAATTCAAGTTTTTATTACGTGTCCTGCTATGGGCAAGGCATTAATTTGTATGCATGTCAACACTTTATGTTACAAAACATAGATAAATTGCAAAAGAGGCACATTGGCAGACACAAATGTAATACAAAAATGCTTGTAATCTAATTTCATATACACTACTGTGTATTTCATATTTGGCTTTTATTTACCATTAAATAGGAAATGCCACAAAACCTTTTTTATTATTTCCATGTTAGTTATTCTATACAATTTAGGAACCAGCAGGAAAATGATTTCAGCTCCAGATCAGTACATAGCCACATTGTGAGGCAGCTGCTCCTGATTGGCTGAGCACACATGTCCTGAGTGGGATTTACCCTATGTGTCTAATCCTATTGCAGAGGTTACTGATGATTTGGTATTAGGAAGGAACTTCCCAGACGTTCTTTTGTTCCAGTGAACAGTCTTATTTATTTAATGTTTCCTAGCTAAAAGTCAGTTTTCTTCTGTCAGATCATAGAGTGTATTGTAATGTATACAGGAATTCCATATGGTGTCCCCCCTTTCAGCAAGGGATTACATGGTAACGCCTGCATCTACATTTTTCTTTTGGTTGTCTGGATTTCAGAATAATTCTGGATTTGGTGATTTGTAACTGTTCTACCCTAAAACCTGAGATTTTTGTAATCTGTTTATTGTATCATGGTTAGAAAAATATTTGTGGCAAATTTAAGGATACATTTTAAAACCCTATTGCAGACTGAATTATCATATATCTTATGGGAGACAAAATATTTCCTCCTCTTGGTAGTTTATAAAGCTGATTGCACAAGAATATTTAATAAACACCATTCTGTCTGTAGGAGTGTGGCATTGCACCAAGAATAGCAGTAATATTATTTATCTATCTTGTAAAATAATAAAAAAATGCTTTTGGAACAAACCTTAAAATCCTAACCTAGAAACTGTACTGGAAACCAGTGGTATGTGATAACCTTATAAATAGAAGGGGGCTCTGAATACTTTCTCCAGGAAGTTTTTATTGGGAAGATATGTTTTATGGTCAGTCACAATAATGTAAAAAAATATGACATTTAATTTACTTTTAATCCCATTTCACTCCTAAATAAGTAAAATAACTTTGCCTTTGCCAACTTGTAAGCTTATGTATACCCCTGGTCTGTGTAACAGAGACCATGAGAATTTACAAACATGATAGAATTAACTAAAAAGTATTTCTAGGCATGATACTAAATATAAAATGTAATAGAGAACTTGTCTCTAAACAGATTTCCATTTTCCTTTTTTTGGAACAAACAATTGAAAGGATTATTCAGTAACACAAATATGTGTTACTGTATCTAGCAGATTAATAAGATGTAATAAACTTGCATACACTTTAGTGAATCCTAGTAATAGCATATAAATGGAAGGGGTTTTTCTTACTGGAGAATTATTTAAATTAAAAGTAAATGGACACTACCTAACAGAAACTATAAATTGTTATTATTTCAGTGTTTCCTCTATTGTTAGGCAGATCGTGTGGGCAGTGAATTAAAGGCCATGGTACAAGTTCCCCCTGGATATCACATAATAGGAGCGGATGTAGATTCTCAGGAGCTCTGGATAGCAGCAATTCTTGGGGAGGCTCACTTTGCTGGAATTCATGGTATGTTACCCTTAGAAACATTCTATGCTTAGCAGAACAGAAACTATTGGTGAGCTAAAAATGTTAAGTTAGTTTTCTTTATTAAATGCCAGAACATGAAATCTCTTGCTGTTCCAACTTAGTAGAATACACAGTTTCCAAGTAAGCAAACCTTATTGGTTGTAAAAAAAAAATTGTAAGTAAATATTAAAAAGCATACATTATGCACAGAATACAACGCCATCCCATACATACAAAATCTTATGACACTTTAAAGACATGTCGGTGGCACCACATAGTTCAATACTGTCTTTGTAAAACTGGATATGCTAGTGTATATCTATAGATATGTATATTTCTCTTGTAAGGTGTATCCAGTCCACGGGTTCATCCATTACTTGTGGGATATTCTCCTTCCCAACAGGAAGTTTCAAGAGGACACGCAAAGCAGAGCTGTCTATATAGCTCCTCCCCAAACTGCCACCCCCAGTCATTCTCTTGCAACTCTTGACAAGAAAGGAAGTATCAAGAGAGATGTGGGTTTACGTGCTAGGTTTTTTTTTCTCTTAAAGGCACAGTAACGTTTTCGTTTAATTGCTGTTTCACCTTTATTAAAGTGTTTTCCAAGCTTGCTTGTCTCATTACTAGTCTGTTAAACATGTCTGACATAGAGGAAACTCCTTGTTCAATATGTTTGGAAGCCATTGTGGAACCCCCTCTTAGAACGATATTCTAGACAGGATTAAAGCTCTGAAGTTAGCTAACTCCTTTATTTCTGACGCCATTTTTCATTTAGCCAAGCTAACGGCTAAAAATTCAGGTAGTAGCCCCCGATCCGGGACCGGATCTAGTGGGGGGCAGACTTTCTCTCTTCGCCCAGGCTTGGGCAAGAGACGTCCAGGATCCCTGGGTCTTAGAGATTGTTTCCCAGGGATATCTTCTGGACTTCAAAGCTTCATCTCCAAAGGGGAGATTTCATCTCTCACAATTATCTGTAAACCAGATAAAGAGAGAGGCATTCTTACGTTGTGTTCAAGACCTACTGGTTATGGGAGTGATCCACCCAGTTCCAAGAGAGGAACAGGGGCAGGGATTCTATTCAAATCTGTTTATAGTTCCCAAAAAAGAGGGAACTTTCAGACCAATCTTGGATCTCAAGATCCTAAACAAATTTCTCAGGGTCCCATCCTTCAAGATGGAGACTATCCGAACCATCCTCCCGATGATCCAGGAGGGTCAATATATGACTACCGTGGACTTAAAGGATGCTTATCTCCACATTCCGATTCACAGAGATCATCATCAGTTCCTCAGGTTTCGCCTTCTTAGACAGGCATTACCAGTTTGTGGCTCTTCCCTTCAGGTTAGCCACGGCACCAAGAACCTTTACGAAGGTTCTAGGGTCCCTACTGGCAGTTCTAAGGCCACGGGGCATAGCGGTGGCTCCTTACCTAGACGACATTCTGATACAGGCGTCGACTTTTCAAATCGCCAAGTCCCATACGGACATTGTTATGGCCTTTCTGAGGTCTCACGGGTGGAAGGTGAATGAAGAAAGGAGTTCTCTCTCCCCTCTCACAAGAGTTTCTTTCCTAGGAACACTGATAGAAGAAATGAAAATGTTTCTGACAGAGGTCAGGTTATCAAAGCTTCTAACTTCCTGCCGTGCTCTTCATTCCACTTCTCGGCTGTCAGTGGCTCAGTGTATGGAAGTAATCGGCCTAATGGTAGCGGCAATGGACATAGTTCCGTTTGCCCGCCTACATCTCAGACCACTGCAACTTTGCATGCTCAATTAGTGGAATGGGGACTACACAGATTTGTCCCCTCTGCTAAATCTGGATCAAGAGACCAGGGATTCTCTTCTCTGGTGGTTATCTCGGGTCCATCTGTCCAGGGGAATGAGTTTCCACAGGCCAGAGTGGACTATAGTGACGACAGATGCCAGCCTTCTGGAACTCCCTAAAGGCTCAGGGTTCGTGGACTCATGAGGAAGCTCTCCTTCCGATAAACATTCTGGAACTGAGAGCGATATTCAATGCTCTTCAGGCTTGGCCTCAACTAGCTGCGGTCAGGTTAATCAGATTTCAGTCGGACAATATCACGACTGTAGCCTATATCAACCATCAGGGGGGAACAAGAAGCCCCCTGGCAATGTTGGAGGTTTCAAAGATAATTCTATGGGCAGAGCTTCACTCTTGCCATCTCTCAGCTATCCATATCCCAGGAGTAGAGAACTGGGAGGCGGATTTTCTAAGTCGGCAGACTTTTCATCCGGGGGAGTGGGAGCTCCATCCGGAGGTATTTGCCCAGCTGATTCAACTATGGGGCAAACCAGAACTGGATCTGATGGTGTCTCGTCAGAACGCCAAGCTTCCTTGTTACGGGTCCAGGTCAAGGGATCCCCAGGCAGTGCTGATAGATGCTCTAGCAGTGCCCTGGTCCTTCAACCTGGCTTATGTGTTCCCACCATTTCCTTTCCTACCTCGTCTGATTGCCAAGATCAAACAGGAGAGAGCTTCAGTGATTTTGATAGCACCTGCGTGGCCACGCAGGACTTGGTATGCAGATCTGGTGGACATGTCATCCCTTCCACCATGGACTCTGCTGCTGAGGCAGGACCTTCTACTCCAAGATCCATTCAAACATCCAAATCTAATTTCTCTGGGGCTGACTGCTTGGAGATTGAACGCTTGATTTTATCAAAGCGTGGTTTCTCTGAGTCGGTCATTGATACCCTAATTCAGGCTCGAAAGCCTGTCACCAGAAAAATCTATCATAAGATATGGTGTAAATATCTTCATTGGTGTGAATCCAAGGGTTACTCATGGAGTAAAGTCAGGATTCCTAGGATATTATCCTTTCTCCAAGAAGGATTGGAGAAGGGATTGTCAGCTAGTTCCTTAAAGGGACAGATTTCTGCTCTGTCTATTCTTCTGCACAAGCATCTGGCAGATGTTCCAGACGTTCAGGCGTTTTGTCAGGCTTTAGTTAGAATCAAGCCTGTGTTTAAACCTGTTGCTCCGCCATGGAGTTTAAATTTAGTTCTTAAAGTTCTTCAAGGGGTTCCGTTTGAACCTCTGCATTCCATAGATATCAAGCTTTTATCTTGGAAAGTTCTGTTTTTGGTAGCTATCTCTTCGGCTCGAAGAGTTTCAGAGTTATCCGCCTTACAGTGTGATTCCCCTTATCTGATCTTCCATACAGATAAGGTAGTTTTGCGTACCAAACCTGGTTTTCTTCCTAAGGTGGTATCTAATAAGAATATCAATCAGGAGATTGTTGTTCCGTCACTGTGTCCTAATCCTTCTTCAAAGAAGGAACATCTATTACACGATCTTGACGTGGTTCGTGCTTTAAAGTTTTATTTACAAGCTACTAAAGATTTTCGTCAAACATCTGCATTGTTTGTTGTCTACTCTGGACAGAGGAGAGGCCAAAAGGCTTCAGCATCTTCTCTTTCTTTTTGGCTGAGAAGCATAATCCGTTTATTTTATGAGACTGCTGGCCAGCAGCCTCCTGAAAGAATTACAGCTCATTCCACTAGAGCGGTAGCTTCCACATGGGCTTTTAAAAATGAGGCCTCTGTTGAACAGATTTGTAAGGCGGCGACTTGGTCTTCGCTTCATACTTTTTCTAAATTCTATAAATTTGATACTTTTGCTTCCTCGGGGGCTATTTTTGGGAGAAAGGTCTTGCAGGCAGTGGTGCCTTCCGTTTAAGTTCCTGCCTTGTCCCTTCCTTCATCTGTGTCCTAAAGCTTTGGTATTGGTATCCCACAAGTAATGGATGAACCCGTGGACTGGATACACCTTACAAGAGAAAACAAAATTTATGCTTACCTGATAAATTTCTTTCTCTTGGGGTGTATCCAGTCCACGGCCCGCCCTGTCACTTTAAGGCATGTGTTTTTTATTTTTAAACTACAGTCACCACTGCACCCTATAGTTTCTCCTTTTTTCTTGCTTGTCTTCGGTCGAATGACTGGGGGTGGCAGTTAGGGAAGGAGCTATATAGACAGCTCTGCTGTGGGTGTCCTCTTGCAACTTCCTGTTGGGAAGGAGAATATCCCACAAGTAATGGATGAACCCGTGGACTGGATACACCACAAGAGAGAAATTTATCAGGTAAGCATAAATTTTGTTTTTCCAGTGTGCATGAATTAGTAAACTGAATTCACTAAACATGGAGAAGGAATTTAGTAAAATTAGAGTCAAAATACTTTATATATAAGGGGTAGCATCTGAAGGTGGCTGTTCTGAGCCACATTTATTCTTGTGAAAGTACAAGACATTATGATCTGGATTTCCATAGATCATAGTATGTTGCACTTTCACAAGCATAAATGCAGCTCTGAAAAGAGCCGA
The DNA here is from genome assembly GCF_027579735.1 of Bombina bombina. Classification (NCBI taxonomy): domain Eukaryota; kingdom Metazoa; phylum Chordata; class Amphibia; order Anura; family Bombinatoridae; genus Bombina; species Bombina bombina. Next base: position 643,528,956 of record NC_069504.1, read on the forward strand.
ATGGCACAAACTGTCGCCTTATTCCGCATTTGGATGTTTCCGAAGCATCCGAATCCATATACCTGGAATCTATGGGGGTAATAGTCCTGGTACCATTTTTTGAACAGGGTTTTTTCCCAACCTCTTTATTGTTCCCAAGAAGGAGGGAATTTACTGTCCAGTACTGGATTTAAAGACTTTAAACAGATTTCTCAGGGTACCTACTTAATATATGGAAACAATTTGGACTATTCTACATGTTGTTCAAAAGGGACAGTTTATGTCTACAATAGATTTGAAGGATGTTCACAAGGATCATCATCAGTTTCAAAGATTTGCATTCCAGAACAAACATTTTAAGTTTGTTGCTCTTCCATTTGGTCTGGATACTGCTTCTAGAATTTTTACTAAGGTACTGGGAACCCTCTTATCTGTAATAAGAGCTCAGGGTATTTTAGTGGTTCCTTACCTGGACACTATATTGGTACAGACTCCATTTTCACCTTTAGCAGTATCTCATACCAACAGTCTCTTGATGTTTTTTCAAAGGCATGGTTGGAGAATCAATTTTCCAAAGAGTTCTCTTTCTCCTTTAATCAGGATCATATTCCTAGGTGTCATTATAGACGTAACCAGATCAAAGGAGACTAAAGCTACTGGCAATTTGTTCAAATCTTTAGAATTTTCCATCAGTAGCTCTTTGTATGGAGGTGCTAGTTCTGATAATAGCGGCATCAAATGCTATTCCATTTGCTTAGTTTCATATGAGACCTCTCCAGATTTCTAATGGTACAAAGATTATACTCAACTCTCTCAGAAAATCCTTTTGCATTTCAGAGCAAGACAATCCCTTTCCTGGTGGATTTTTCACCAGCCCATTGCTCTGAGGGAATCCTTTGTTCATCCAACTTGGACTGGTATCACGACAGACACAAGCCTTTCAGGTTGGGGTGCAGCTTGGGGGTCTCAGCGAGCACAGGGAGTTTTATCTCCTCAGGAGGCAAGGTTACCTATAAATATTCTAGAACTCTGTGCAATCTGCAGGGCTCTTTAGACCTGGCCTTTTCTGGAAAAGGAGATGTATCTGTGTTTTCAATTGGACAATATCACAGCGTGGCTGATAGGGGAACTTGCAGTTCCCTGGCGATGAGGGAGGTCTTCCGAATTATGACTTATGTAAAGAACAATCTCTTTTAATCTCTGCAGTTCATATTCCAGAAATGAGCAAGTGGGAAGCAAATTTTCTCAGTTGCCAATCTCTTCATCAAGGGGAGTGGTCTCTTCATCTGGAAGTTTTCAATCAGATTGTAGAATGGTGGGGCCTCTCAGAGACAGACCTGATGGCTTCTTTATTGAACAAGTTTTCCAGGTATTTTGTTAGGTCCAGGGATCCTCAGGCAGAGTTTGTGGATTCTCTAGTAGTTCCTAGGTTGTTTCGCCGTGCTTACATTTTTTCCACCCATTGTTATTCTTCGTGGTCTCTTCCTCTGCGCCACAAGCTTCTTTCTCAATGTCCATTTTATCATCAGGATCTCAAGTTTCTCAGCTTGATAGCTTAGAGATTGACCGTCTAGTCTTAATGTTTTTTTCAGATTGTCATTGAAATTTTATTTAGACTCGTAAACCTGTGACAAGCATAATTATGGTTTGGACGGTATTTCTTTCTTGGTGTGAGAAAACGTGTGTTTTGGCTGGCAATCTTTTAGAATTCTCAAATTTCTTCAAGAGCCGAGATCAGGGTCAGATCTTGGCTCTTTTGGTCTTGTTTCACAAGAAAAATGCTAAATTTCCTGATATTCAGAATTTTGTTCATGCTTGAGTCAGGATTAAACCACTGTTTAAATCAATTTCACCTCCTTGGAATCTTAAATCGGGTTTAAGGGTTTTTGAATCTATGCACATGTTAAATATTCAGCTTTTGTCTTGGAAGGTTTTGTTTCTTTTAGCAATTCTGCTATAAGAGTTTGTGAATTGTCTGCTCTTTCATGTGAATCTCCTTAGCTTGTTTTTCACCAGGAAAGGTGGTTTTGAGGACTAAGTTTGATTTCTTGCCAAAAACATAATTTATGTTAGAACTTACCTGATAAATTCATTTCTTTCATATTAGCAAGAGTCCATGAGCTAGTGACGTATGGGATATACATTCCTACCAGGAGGGGCAAAGTTTCCCAAACCTCAAAATGCCTATAAATACACCCCTCACCACACCCACAAATCAGTTTAACGTATAGCCAAGAAGTGGGGTGATAAGAAAAAAGTGTGAAAGCATAAAAAATAAGGAATTGGAATAATTGTGCTTTATACAAAAAAATCATAACCACCACAAAAAAGGGTGGGCCTCATGGACTCTTGCTAATATGAAAGAAATTAATTTATCAGGTAAGTTCTTACATAAATTATGTTTTCTTTCATGTAATTAGCAAGAGTCCATGAGCTAGTGACGTATGGGATAATGACTACCCCAGATGTGGATCTTCCACGCAAGAGTCACTAGAGAGGGGGGGATAAAATAAAGACAGCCAATTCCGCTGAAAAAAATCCACACCCAAAATAAAGTTTAAATCTTATAATGAAAAAAACTGAAATAATAAGCAGAAGAATCAAACTGAAACAGCTGCCTGAAGTACTTTTCTACCAAAAACTGCTTCAGAAGAAGAAAACACATCAAAATGGTAGAATTTAGTAAAAGTATGCAAAGAAGACCAAGTTGCTGCTTTGCAAATCTGATCAACTGAAGCTTCATTCCTAAACGCCCAGGAAGTAGAAACTGACCTAGTAGAATGAGCTGTAATCCTTTGAGGCGGAGTTTTACCCGACTCGACATAAGCATGATGAATCAAAGATTTTAACCAAGATGCCAAAGAAATGTCAGAAGCCTTCTGACCTTTCCTAGAACCGGAAAAGATAACAAATAGACTAGAAGTCTTTCGGAAATCCTTAGTAGCTTCAACATAATATTTCAAAGCTCTAACTACATCCAAAGAATGCAACGACTTTTCCTTAGAATTCTTAGGATTAGGACACAATGAAGGAACCACAATTTCTCTACTAATGTTGTTAGAATTCACAACCTTAGGTAAAAATTTAAAAGAAGTTCGCAACACCGCCTTATCCTGATGAAAAATCAGAAAAGGAGACTCACAAGAAAGAGCAGATAATTCAGAAACTCTTCTAGCAGAAGAGATGGCCAAAAGAAACAAAACTTTCCAAGAAAGTAATTTAATGTCCGGCGAATGCATAGGTTCAAACGGAGGAGCTTGAAGAGCCCCCAGAACCAAATTCAAACTCCAAGGAGGAGAAATTGACTTAATAACAGGTTTTATACGAGCCAAAGCTTGTACAAAACAATGAATATCAGGAAGACTAGCAATCTTTCTGTGAAAAAGAACAGAAAGAGCAGAGATTTGTCCTTTCAAGGAACTTGCTGACAAACCTTTATCCAAACCATCCTGAAGAAACTGTAAAATTCTAGGAATTCTAAAAGAATGCCAAGAAAAATGATGAGAAAAACACCAAGAAATGTAAATCTTCCAGACTCGATAATATATCTTCCTAGATACAGTTTTACGAGCCTGTAACATAGTATTAATCACAGAGTCAGAGAAACCTCTATGACTGAGAATCAAGCGTTCAATCTCCATACCTTCAAATTTAAGGATTTGAGATCCTGATGGAAAAAAGGACCTTGCGATAGAAGGTCTGGTCTTAACGGAAGAGTCCACGGTTGGCAAGTGGCCATCCGGACAAGATCCGCATACCAAAACCTGTGAGGCCATGCTGGAGCCACCAGCAGAACAAACGAGCACTCCTTTAGAATCTTGGAAATCACTCTTGGAAGCAGAACTAGAGGCGGAAAGATATAGGCAGGATGATACTTCCAAGGAAGTGACAATGCACCCACTGCCTCCGCTTGAGGATCCCTGGATCCGGACAGATACCTGGGAAGCTTCTTGTTTAGATGAGAAGTCATCAGATCTATTTCTGGAAGTCCCCACATTTGAAAAATCTGAAGAAATACCTCTGGGTGAAGAGACCATTCGCCCGGATGTAACGTTTGGCGACTGAGATAATCCGCTTCCCAATTGTCTATACCTGGGATATGAACCGCAGAAATTAGACAGGAGCTGGATTCCGCCCATACCAGTATTCGAGATACTTCTTTCATAGCCAGAGGACTGTGAGTCCCTCCTTGATGATTGACATATGCCACGGTTGTGACATTGTCCGTCTGAAAACAAATGAACTACTCTCTCTTTAGAAGAGGCCATGACTGAAGAGCTCTGAAAATTGCACGGAGTTCCAAAATGTTGATTGGTAATCTCACCTCCTTAGAATCCCAAACCCCTTGTGCTGTCAGAGACCCCCAAACAGCTCCCCAACCTGTCAGACTTGCATCTGTTGAAATCACAGTCCAGGTCGGAAGAACAAAAGAAGCCCCCTGAACTAAACAATGGTGGTCTGTCCACCACGTCAGAGAGTGTCGTACAATCGGTTTTAAAGATATTAATTGAGATATCTTTGTATAATCCCTGCACCACTGTTTCAGCATACAGAGCTGAAGAGGTCGCATGTGAAAACGAGCAAAGGGGATCGCGTCCGATGCAGCAGTCATAAGACCTAGAATTTCCATGCATAAGGCTACCGAAGGGAATGATTGAGACTGAAGGTTTCGACATGCTGAAACCAATTTTAGACGTCTCTTGTCTGTCAGAGACAGAGTCATGGACACTGAATCAATCTGGAAACCTAAAAAGGTTACCCTTGTCTGAGGAATCAATGAACTTTTTGGTAAATTGATCCTCCAACCATGTTCTCGAAGAAACAATACAAGTCGATTCGTATGAGATTCTGCTAAATGTGAAGACTGAGCAAGTACCAAGATATCGTCCAAATAAGGAAATACCACAATACCCTGTTCTCTGATTACAGACAGAAGGGCACCGAGAACCTTTGTAAAAATCCTTGGAGCTGTTGCTAGGCCAAACGGCAGAGCCACAAACTGGTAATGCTTGTCTAGGAAAGAGAATCTCAGAAACTGATAGTGATCTGGATGAATCGGAAAATATGCAGATATGCATCCTGTAAATCTATTGTGGACATATAATGCCCTTGCTGAACAAAAGGCAGAATAGTCCTTATAGTTACCATTTTGAATGTTGGTATCCTTACATAATGATTCAATATTTTTAAATCCAGAACTGGTCTGAAGGAATTCTCCTTCTTTGGTACAATGAAAAGATTTGAGTAAAACCCCAGCCCCTGTTCCAGAACTGGAACTGGCATGATTACTCCAGCCAACTCTAGATCTGAAACACATTTCAGAAATGCTTGAGCCTTCACTGGATTTACTGGGACACGGGAAAGAAAAAATCTTCTTGCAGGAGGCCTTATCTTGAAGCCTATTCTGTACCCTTGTGAAACAATGTTCTGAATCCAAAGATTGTGAATCGAATTGATCCAAATTTCTTTGAAAAATCCTAATCTGCCCCCTACCAGCTGAGCTGGAATGAGGGCCGCACCTTCATGTTGACTTGGGAGCTGGCTTTGGCTTTCTAAAAGGCTTGGATTTATTCCAGACTGGAGATGGTTTCCAAACTGATACTGCTCCTGTAGGGGAAGGATCAGGCTTTTGTTCCTTATTGTGACGAAAGGAACGAAAACGATTATTAGACCTAAATTTACCTTCCCCCCAGTAACAGTTGAAATAATAGAATCCAACTGTGAACCAAATAATTTATTACCCTGGAAAGAAAGGGAAAGCAAAGTTGACTTAGAAGACATATCAGCATTCCAAGTTTTAAGCCATAAAGCTCTTCTAGCTAAAATAGCTAGAGACATATACCTGACATCAACCCTAATGATATCAAAGATGGCATCACAAATAAAATTATTAGCATGTTGAAGAAGATTAACAATGCTATGAGAATTATGATCTGTTACTTGTTGCGCTAAAGCTTCCAACCAAAAAGTTGAAGCTGCAGCAACATCCGCTAAAGATATAGCAGGTCTAAGAAGATTACCTGAACATAAGTAAGCTTTTCTTAGGAAGGATTCAATTTTCCTATATAAAGGATCCTTAAAGGAAGTACTATCTGCCGTAGGAATAGTAGTACGTTTAGCAAGAGTCGAGATAGCCCCATCAACCTTAGGGATTTTGTCCCAAAACTCTAATCTGTCAGATGGCACAGGATATAATTGCTTAAAACGTTTAGAAGGAGTGAAAGAATTACCCAAATTATTCCATTCCCTGGAAATTACTTCAGAAATAGCATCAGGGACAGGAAAAACTTCTGGAATAACTACAGGAGATTTAAAAACCTTATTTAAACGTTTAGATTTAGTATCAAGAGGACCAGAGTCCTCTATCTCTAATGCAATTAAGACTTCTTTAAGTAAAGAACGAATAAATTCCATTTTGAATAAATATGAAGATTTATCAGCATCAACCTCTGAAACTGAATCCTCTGAACCAGAGGAAACATTATCAGAATCAGAATGATGATGTTCATTTAAAAATTCATCTGAAAAATGAGAAGTTTTAAAAGACATTTACGCTTACTAGAAGGAGGAATAACAGACATAGCCTTCTTAATGGATTTAGAAACAAAATCTCTTATGTTAAGAGGAACACTCTGAGTATTAGATGTTGATGTAACAACAACAGGTAATGTAACATTACTAAAGGAAATATCTGCATTAACAAGTTTGTCATGCCATTCATTACAAACAACAGCTGAAGGAACAGATACCACAAGTTTACAGCAAATACACTTAACTTTGGTAGATCCAACATCAGGCAGCGATTTTCCAGAAGTATCTTCTGATTCAGGGTCAATCTGAGACATCTTGCAATATGTAATAGAAAAAACAACATATAAAGCAAAATTGATCAAATTCCTTAAATGACAGTTTCAGGAATGGGAAAAAATGCCAGTGAACAAGCTTCTAGCATCCAGAAGCAAATAAACAATGAGACTTAAATAATGTGGAGACAATAATGACGCCCATATTTTTTAGCGCCAAAAAAGACGCCCACATTATTTGACGCCTAAATGCTTTTAGCAAAAACGTCAAAAAATGACGCAACTTCCGGTGACAAGAACGACGCTGGAAATAACAAAGATTTTTTTCCGCCAAAAAAGTCAGCGCCAAAATGACGCAATAAAATGAAGCATTTTCAGCCCCCGCGAGCCTAACAGCCCACAGGGAAAAAAGTCAAATTTTAAGGTAAGAAAAAAATTGATTATTCAAATGCATTATCCCAAATAACTGACTGTCTGAAATAAGGAATATTGAACATCCTGAATCAAGGCAAATAAATGTTTAAACACAAATATTTAGAACTTTATATAAAAGTGCCCAACCATAGCTTAGAGTGTCACAAAAATAAGACTTATTTACCCCAGGACACTCATCTACATGTAGTAGAAAGCCAAACCAGTACTGAAACGAGAATCAGTAGAGGTAATGGTATATATAAGAGTATATCGTCGATCTGAAAAGGGAGGTAAGAGATGAATCTCTACGACCGATAACAGAGAACCTATGAAATAGACCCCGTAGAAGGAGATCATTGAATTCAAATAGGCTCTCAAATATACTCAAATATTCAAATATATATATATATATATAAATATATAAATATATATATATAAATATATTCAAATATTCTCTCTTCACATCCCTCTGACATTCACTGCACGCTGAGAGGAAAACCGGGCTCCAACCTGCTGCGGAGCGCATATCAACGTAGAATCTAGCACAAACTTACTTACCACCTCCACAGGAGGCAAAGTTTGTAAAACTGATTTGTGGGTGTGGTGAGGGGTGTATTTATAGGCATTTTGAGGTTTGGGAAACTTTGCTCCTCCTGGTAGGAATGTATATCCCATACGTCACTAGCTCATGGACTCTTGCTAATTACATGAAAGAAAGTAGTGTCTTTGGATATCATTAATCAGGACATTGCTGTTCCAAAGAATTCTAAAGAAAGGCTTCTTCATAATTTGAATGTTGTAAGAGCTTTGAAATTTTATTTACAGTCAACTAAGATTTTAGACAAATCTCTAGTTTGTTCATTAATTTTTCTTGTTCCAGTAAGGTTCAAAAAGCTACAGCCGTGACTTTAACATCCTGGTTGAATGTTTTGATTCAAAAGGTTAATTTGGAGGAGGGACAGTCTCCTCCCAACAGTAATGTGTGGTGAGGTCATAGGCTGGTATGCCACTGGCTATGAGACGCCTGAGAAACGCACACACACACTCTTAAAACAATCTGTGAGGCTCCTGTATGTTGGGATCACTTAGATGGATAAATGGTGTAAAATAACAAACACTTCTGCTCTAACTTAATTTACTGTGCTCCAGATTGGCAAAAACGAAATTAAACAAGGCAGTATATATGAGGTACTGACCATCTCAAACTTCTCACCTTTTTTACTTTCTCCAGTGTTCAGGGCCATATACTAAGGTGTAGTGATATGGTTCTGTAGAACTTATTTTAAGTATGATTATGGGGGACCTAAAACATTTTGTAATATAACTTTGTTTTCAAAATATTTACAGGTTGTACAGCATTTGGATGGATGACATTGCAAGGTAAAAAAAGCAGTGGAACAGACCTTCATAGTAAGACTGCATCAACTGTGGGGATAAGCCGGGAGCATGCTAAAGTGTTTAACTATGGTCGTATTTATGGAGCAGGACAACCCTTTGCTGAACGTCTGTTAATGCAGTTTAATCATCGTCTTACTCAAAACCAAGCAGCTGAAAAAGCAAAGCAAATGTATGCAGTGACCAAGGGACTCAGGAGGTATATTTACACGACACCTGAATATTTATCTTTATCCTTAAAGGGACAGTCTAGTCGAAATTAAACTTTCATGATTCAGAAAGGGAATGCAATTTTAAACAACTTTCCAATTCACCTTTATCATCAAATTTGCTTTGTTCTCTTTGTATTTTTTTGTTGAAAGCTAAACCTAGGTAAGCTCATATGCTAATTTCTAAAACTTTGAAGGCCGCCCCTTATTTCAATGCATTGGGCAGTTTTTCACAGTTAGAGGGCGTAAGTTTATGTGCCATACAGATAACATTGTGACCACGCCTGTGAATTTGTGAGAGGGCACTGATTGGCTAAATGCAAATCTGTCAAAAGAACTGAAATAAGGGGGCAGTCTGCAAAGGCTTAGATACAAGGTAATCACAGAGGTAAAAAGTGTATTAATATAACAGTGTTGATTATGCAAAACAAGGGAATGGGTAATAAAGGGAATTATCTATCTGTTTTAACTAACAATTCTGGAGTAGACTGTCCCTTAAATTTTGGTTTGCAAACTAATACTTTTGAAATAGATATTTATTTATTTCATAAAAGCCAGTAGAAATGTGCACATATTTTAAGAGCCCCTTTTCCTTTGAGTGTAGATAAAATGTTAGTAGATTCCTAGGGTTAAACTGCTACAATTTTCCTTTACCTTACAGGTACATCTTGTCTGAGGAAGCAGAATGGCTGGTGAAAGAATTGGGAATTTCACTAGAGAGAGGGGAGAAAAACTCTGTGAGCCTACAGGATGTACGAAAAATTCAGAGAGAGGCATCTGCAAAGTAAGTAAAAGTATATGAAGAAAGGATTGAATTTAATTTATTCATTCCTGTCTGGTGTACGGAAGACACTACAATGCATCAAATGTAGCATTGGTGACTATTTAAAGCTCTGAAACACTAATTCTTGGAACTAAGGATATAAAAAGCCTGTTATCTTGCAGGTCGAGAAGGAAATGGAATTTGGTGAGTCATAGACTGTGGACTGGAGGAACAGAATCTGAGATGTTCAATAAATTAGAGAGTATCGCCATGAATCCCTCACCACGAACACCTGTGTTAGGGTGTTGTATAAGCAGGGCTTTGGAGCCAGCAGCTGTAAAAGGAGAGGTAGATAACAAAATTAAGATTTCATGAAGAAACAGATGTGAATTATTAAAAAAAAGAGAAATTATTGCACTTTTGTTAGTGGAAACCTTATTTTCAGAAATGTTTCTAATGCTGCAACAAACCACATTAAAGGGACAGTCGTCACAAAAATTGTTATTGTTTAAAAAGATAGATAACGCCTTTACTACCCATTCTCCAGCTTTGTACAACCAACATTGTTATATTAATATACTTAAACCTCTACATTTCTGCCTGTTTGTAAGCCACTACAGACAGCCTCTTATCACATGCTTTTTTATTAGCTTTTCATAACAAGAGACTGCTAATCCATGTGGGCCATACAGATAACATTGTGCTCTCTCCTGTGGAGTTGTGCAGGGCACAGCACTATTTGGCCAAAATGCAAGTCAATAGATAATAAATAAATAAATAGCCATGTGATCAGGGCTGTCAGAAGATGCTTAGATACAAGGTAATCACAGAGGTAAAAAGTATATTAATATAACAGTGTTGGTTATGCAAAATTGGGGAATGGTTAATAAAGGGATTATCTATCTTTTAAATAACAAACATTTTGACTGCTCCTTTAACACTGTGTTCATTCAGATTATTGAAATTCTTTACTAATCTCATTGTTTTGTTACTTTGCATCATCTTGCAATTTTGTGTAGAAGATGAGTAAGAATCAAATATTTTACCATAAAAATATGTGATACATTTTTACAGTGTATGTATTCCTATACCCCCTATACTAAGTTCAGAAAAACAGGTAAGAAAAAATATAGGCAGTGCCTAATGGATAAGTAATAATTACAAAAAAAGGAGAGAAGAAAAAAGCATTAATCTGGCACACTGTGATTGGAAACCTTAAGGAGTATTTACAGCAATGTTCTCTAATGTGTTAACTTTTTTAGGCTTTTCTATATTTCCAACATTAGATATTTATACTCCTTGGGGTTACCCCATTACAGTGTGCCAGATTAATGATCCTTTTTTGTAATTACCCCCTGAAAAATCTCAGTTAGTGTAGAAAAAATATTAATTAAAACACTGGTAACAAGATCATTCTATATAGAATTTTACAAAATACAATCTATCATGCAGCCTACGGCAGAACACTATTTCTTTTGCAAGATGTACCGAGTCCACGGATTCATCCTAACTTGTGGGATATTGTTCTTCCTGACAGGAAGTAGCAAAGAGAGCACCACAGCAGAGCTGTCTATATAGCTCCCCCCTTAACTCCACCCCCCAGTCATTCTCTTTGCTGGCTCTAAGCAGGAAGAGTAAAGAGAAGAGGTGTTAAACTGTTAGTTTTATTTTATCTTCAATCAAGTGTTTGTTATTTTTAAATAGTACCGGTGTTGTACTATTTACTCTCAGGCAGGACATAGATGAAGATTTCTGCCTGGAGGATTATGATCTTAGCATTTGTAACTAAGGTCCATTGCTGTTCCCACATGAGCTGAGGAGTACAGGAAAACTTCAGTGTGAGGAATGGTTTCTTGCTATACAGCAATGAGGTATGTTTAGTCATATTTTCTGCAGAGACTGTGTTAACTCAGAAAGGCTGACAGTGTCCCCATTAGGGGAAGGGTAAACAGTAATCCTAGTGTTATCAGAGGTTTTTACTAGCTTGCATAAAGGGTTAATTTTTTGTGGGCACTCAGTTTATGTGAATTTGGGACAAAAGTTTTTGTGTCTGGGAGTAACGTTTTCTGTTGTATGGGACATTTGCTTGAGGGTTCTTTGGGGTTGTTTATAACCCACATGGCTTTCAGGCAGGGTTTGTTAGTTTTGTGTAGGCCCCAGCAACATCGAGTGAGGTGGGCGGGGCCTACATTTACAAGCAGCAAGCAACTTCTCCTGAGAGTCTTCTGAGGGACTAATTGAAGCTTTAAACCCCATATTATCACTTCCTAAGGGCAGGTAGGGCCACAGCAGAGCTGTGGCAAAGTGCTTTAGGGGTTTTTAACCGGTTTTAGACACTTATCAATCCGTTTTTTTCATTTGGGGGTCTATTGCTTTTTTACTTGTGGTGCAATCCTTCTAAAGCTTAGTGGGTACACTGTTAAAATTTCAGGATTTTTGAAGCAATTTTAACCTGTTTTGCAGTTTGTGTATGCCTTTTTTTCTCTTAAAGGTAGAGTACCGTTTTTGCAAATTGTGTTTTTTTCATTAAATAAAGTGTTTTCCAAGCTTGCTTGCTTCATTACTAGCTTGTTAAACATGTCTGAAACTGAGGAAACTCATTGTTCAATTTGTTTAGAAGCCATTGTGGAACCCCCTCTAAGAATGTGTCCCAATTGTACTGATATGTCTATAAATTGCAAACAGCATATTTTGACTTATAAGAATTTGGCATTAAATGATTCTCAGACAGAAGTAAATCAGGTTTCGCCATCTAGTTCTCCCCAAGTGTCACACCAGTTATGCCCGCACAAGCGACGCCAAGTACTTCTAGTGCGTCTAATTATTTCACCTTGCAAGATATGGCTTCAGTTATAAATACTACCCTCACAGAGGTTTTTTCTAAACTGCCAGGGTTGCAAGGGAAGCGTAGTAGCTCTGGGTTAAGAACAAATGCTGAGCCTTCTGACGCTTTAGTAGCCGTATCCAATATTCCCTCACAATGTTCTGAGGTAGGGATGAGGGATTTGCTGTCTGAGGGAGAGATTTCTGATTCAGGAAAGATGTTCCCTCAGACAGATTCAGATATGACGGCATTTAAATTCAAGCTAGAGCACCTCCGTTTATTGCTCAGGGAGGTTTTGGCTACTCTGGATGATTGTGACCCTATTGTCGTTCCAGAGAAATTGTGTAAAATGGACAAATATTTAGAGGTTCCTGGTTACACTGATGTTTTTCCGGTCCCTAAGATGATTTCGGACATTGTTACTAAGGAGTGGGATAGACCAGGTATTCCGTTCGCTCCCCCTCCTGTTTTTAAGAAAATGTTCCCCATTTCTGACACCATAAAGGACTCATGGCAGACGGTCCCTAAGGTGGAGGGAGCAATTTCTACTCTGGCTAAGCGTACAACTATACCTATTGAAGACAGTTGTGCTTTCATTGATCCTATGGATAAAGAGTTAGAGGGTCTCCTAAAGAAAATTTTTGTTCATCAGGGTTTTCTTCTTCAAACTATAGCGTGCATTGTTCCGGTAACCACTGCAGCTGCTTTTTGGTTTGAGGCTCTAAAAGAGGCTCTTCAGATGGAGACCCCACTAGATGATATTTTGGACAGAATTAAGGCCCTTAAGTTGGCTAATTCTTTTATTACAGATGCCGCTTTTCATATTGCTAAGTTAGAGGCAAACAATTCAGGTTTTGCCATTTTAGCGCGAAGAGCGTTATGGCTTAAGTCCTGGTCAGCTGATGTGTCATCTAAATCTAAGCTTTTGACCATCCCTTTCAAAGGTAAGACCCTATTCGGGCCTGCACTGAAAGAGATCATTTCAGACATCACTGGAGGGAAGGGTCATGTCCTCCCTCAAGATAAGTCAAATAAGACAAGGACCAAACAAAATAATTTTCGTTCCTTTCGAAACTTCAAGGGTGGTCCCGCTTCCTCTTCCCCTGCTGCAAAGCAAGAGGGGAACTTTGCTCAATCCAAGCCAATCTGGAGACCTAACCATGCTTGGAACAAGGGTAAACAGGCCAAAAAGCCTGCTGCTGCCACTAAGACAGCATGAAGGGGTAGCCCCGGATCTGGGACCGGATCAAGTAAGGGGCAGACTTTCTCTCTTTGCTCAGGCCTGGGCAAGAGACGTTCAGGACTCCTGGGCCGTAGAAATTGTAACCCAGGGGTATCTCCTAGATTTCAAAGATTCTCCTCCAAGGGGGAGGTTTCATCTTTCTCAATTGTCTGTAAACCAGACAAAAAGAGAGGCGTTCTTACGCTGTGTAAAAGACCTTTTTACCATAGGAGTGATCTGCCCAGTTCCAAAAACAGAACAGGGGCAAGGTTTCTACTCCAATCTGTTTGTGGTTCCCAAAAAAGAGGGAACCTTCAGACCAATTCTAGATCTCAAGATCCTAAACCAATTCCTAAGAGTTCCATCCTTCAAGATGGAGACCATTCGGACTATTTTACCAATGATCCAGGAGGGTCAATATATGACTACCGTGGATCTAAAGGATGCGTATCTACACATTCCTATCCACAAAGATCATCAGCAGTTCCTCAGGTTTGCCTTTCTGGACAGGCATTACCAGTTTGTGGCTCTTCCCTTCGGGTTGGCCACGGCGCCAAGAATCTTCACAAAGGTGCTAGGGTCACTTCTGGCGGTCCTAAGGCCGAGGGGCATAGTAGTGGCGCCTTATCTAGACGACATCTTAATTCAACTTGCCAAGTCTCACATGGACTTAGTGTTGGCCTTTCTAAGATCTCATGGGTGGAAGGTGAACGTGAAAGAGAGTTCGCTTATTCCTCTCACAATTGTTCCATTCCTGGAAACTCTGATAGATTCGGTTGACATGAAAATATTTCTGACGGAGGTCAGGAAATCAAAGATTTTTACCACCTGCCGAGCTCTTCATTCCATTCCTCGGCCGTCAGTGGCTCAGTGTATGGAGGTAATCGGACTTATGGTAGCGGCAATGGACATAGTTCCGTTTGCTCGCTTGCATCTCAGACCACTGCAACTATGCATGCTCAAACAGTGGAATGGGGATTATGCAGATTTATCTCCTCAGATAACCAGAAGATCTTGAGAACTCCTCAAGAGACCAGAGACTCTCTTCTTTGGTGGTTGTCACAGGATCACCTGTCCAGGGGAAATGTGTTTCCGCAGGCCAGCGTGGGTTATTGTGACGACGGACGCCAGCCTACTGGGCTGGGGTGCAGTCTGGAATTCCCTGAAAGCACAGGGTTTGTGGACTCAGGAGGAGGCCCTCCTACTGATATATATTCTGGAATTAAGAGCGATATTCAATTCAGGCGTGGCCTCAGCTGGCTTCGGCCGGATTCATCCGGTTTCAGTCGGACAACATCATGACTGTAGCTTATATCAATCATCAGGGGGGAACAAGGAGTTCCTTGGCGATGATAGAAGTTTCCAGGATAATCCGATGGGCAGAGACTCACTCTTGCCATCTATCAGCTATCTATATCCCAGGGGTGGAGAACTGGAGGCAGATTTTCTAAGTCGTCAGACTTTTCATCCGGGGGAGTGGGAGCTCAACTGGTTCAGCTATGGGTCACACCAGAATTGGATCTGATGGCGTCTCGTCAGAACGCCAAACTTCCTCGTTACGGATCCAGGTCAAGGGATCCTCAGGCAGTACTGATAGATGCTCTAGCAGTACCCTGGTCGTTCAACCTGGCTTATGTGTTTTCACCATTCCCTCTCCTTCCACGTCTGATTGCCAGAATCAAACAGGAGAGAGCTTCAGTGATTTTGATAGCGCCTGCGTGGCCACGCAGGACTTGGTATGCAGACCTGGTGGACATGACATCTCTGCCACCATGGACTCTGCCACTGAGACGGGACCTTTTGATTCAAGGTCCATTCAAGCATCCAAATATAATTTCTCTGCAACTGACTGCTTGGAGATTGAACGCTTTATTTTATCAATGCGGGGTTTCTCTGAGTCGGTCATAGATACCTTGATTCAGGCTCGAAAGCCTGTCACCAGGAAGATCTATCATAAGATATGCCGTAAATATCTTTTTTGGTGTGAATCCAAAGGCTACTCATGGAGTAAGATCAGGATTCCTAGGATTTTGTCTTTTCTCCAAGGAGGATTGGAGAAAGGATTGTCCGCTAGTTCCTTAAAGGGACAGATATCTGCTTTGTCTATTCTGTTGCACAAGTGTCTGGCAGATGTCCCAGACGTTCTGGCTTTTTGTCAGGCTTTAGTTAGAATTAAGCCTGTGTTTAAACCTGTTGCTCCGCCATTGAGTCTCAATTTAGTTCTTAAAGTTCTTCAGGGGGTTCCGTTTGAACCCATGCATTCCATAGATATTAAGCTTCTATCTTGGAAAGTTCTGTTTCTAGTTGCTATCTCTTCAGCTCGAAGAGTTTCTGAACTATCTGCATTACTATGTGACTCGCCTTATCTTGTTTTCCATGCTGATAAGGTGGTTTTGCGTACCAAACCTGGGTTCCTCCCTAAGGTTGTTTCTATCAGGAATATCAATCAGGAAATTGTTGTTCCTTCTCTGTGTCCTAATCCTTCTTCTAAGAAGGACCGTCTATTGCACAACTTGGACGTGGCTCGTGCCTTGAAGTTTTATTTGCAGGCAACCAAACATTTTCGCCAATCATCTTCTTTGTTTGTTGTCTATGCTGGAAAGCGTAGAGGTCAAAAGGCTACGGCTACCTCTCTTTTCCTTTTGGCTGAAAAGCATCATCCGTTTGGCTTATGAGACTGCTGGACAGCAGCCTCCTGAAAGAAGTACAGCTCACTCCACTAGAGCGGTGGCTTCACATGGGCTTTTAAAAATGATGCTTCTGTTGAACAGATTTGTAAGGCTGTGACTTGGTCTTCGCTTCATACCTTTTCCAAATTTGATACTTTTGCTTCTTCGGATGCTATTTTTGGGAGAAAGGTTTTGCAAGCAGTGGTGCCTTCCGTTTAGGTTCCTGTCTTGTCCCTCCCTTCATCCGTGTCCTAAAGCTTTGGTATTGGTATCCCACAAGTTAGAATTAATCAGTGGACTCGGTACATCTTGCAAAAGAAAACAAAATGTATGCTTACCTGATAAATTTCTTTCTTTTGCGATGTACCGAGTCCGTGGCCCGCCCTGTCTATTCAAGACAGATAGTATTTTTTATGTAAACTTCAGTCATCTCTGCACCTTATAGTTTCTTCTTTTCTTCATTGGCCTTCGGTTGAATGACTGGGGGGTGGAGTTAAGGGGGGAGCTATATAGACAGCTCTGCTGTGGTGCTCTCTTTGCTACTTCCTGTCAGGAAGGACAATATCCCACAAGTTAGGATGAATCCGTGGACTCGGTACATCTCAAAAGAAAGAAATTTATCAGGTAAGCATAAATTCTGTTTTTGCTGTGAGGTGACGTTTCCATCTCCTAGCCAATAGGGGTGTATTACAAAATACAATCTATCATGCAGCCCACGGCAGAACACTATTTTGCTGTGAGGTGACGTTTCCACCTCCTAGCCAATAGGGATGCGTTCCAACTGGTGCCAAGCCGGATAGCTAGTACGTTATTGGCAAAATAGCATTCTGCCATGACCTGCTGGAATAGCTCAGTGCAGCGAACGCTTAAAACAAATAAAGGAGCTTTTAGCATGAAGTATTTTATACTTCATGACAGAAAGTCCTCTTTATTTGTTCCAATGGTAAATCCTAGGATTTACCATCACTTTCAACATTCACATATATTTTATGTGGTCAAGTAGGTGATGTCTTCTTAGAGGACAATCATCTGGGAGCTGGAAGGATACAGGATTTCATATGGGCAAGGATAAATAAAATATTCTCTCACCAGGGTCTTGTGTTGTAGTTTTGCCACTGATTTTAATAATCAATATTATGGTTATGTCACATTTTTACCCTTAACTATATAGAGTATTGCAATCTTCTTATAGTGGAACCCTGTTTTTAGTGTTTTGTAAATGAGTCCTTCTGAAACAACCCTCTACTGCCATTTCCTAAATTGAGAGGCATTCTGTGCAGAGGTTAATACATAGTAAAAAAAAAAAAAAAATATGTAAAGCTCACTTCACCTGAATTTATTGCCATAAAAACTTATAGTGCAACCTAGAAGGAAATTTTTTATATATGCATAAAAAGTCTATTTTGCCTAGACCTTTAGATCTCACTGATCCTGTGTGATCTACTCTCTCTTTTTATGCATATATAAAAATTAATACATTGTAAGGTGGTATCCATTTGATAATCATTATTATATTAAAATATGCATGAGCACCAGCTTTTACCACCTATAGTTAGAACATTAGGAAGGTTGAACAAAAATGAGAAAAAGCTTAAGGAACGTTTATATTCTTTTTATTTAAAAGAATAACTTTTATTGGGTAGTTTATAACCAGCAGAGTGAACTGGGTTGTACAAAGTTCGGCTGTGGACTACCTGCACCTGATGTTAGTCTCTATGAAGTGGCTATTTGAGGAGTATGACATAGAAGGGAGGTTCTGCATCAGTATACATGATGAGGTGCGTTACCTGGTCCAAAGTGAAGACAGATACCGTGCTGCTTTGGCTCTGCAGATCACAAACCTCCTAACAAGGTATGCTGAAAGGCTAATTCACTGACTGCTCCAAGCAACAAACTCATACAAAATATTTAGTCCCAATGTTTTTTTTTTTTCTTTCTATTTTACAATATGGAATGAAAATTTAACTTGTTAAGATTCATTTGTTTACACCACAAACCAGTGACATGTGGTGAGGTCAGTGGCTGGTAAAGCTCTGGCTAGTATGAGAGCCAGATAAACCCACATTTGAACCCGATAGGGGTTCAATTGTTGGACACTTAAGTCTGCAGAAACACTCAGTCACACACAAACAAAAACATTCAAAGGCACACACACAGAAATACTCAGAGACACACAAAAAAAATGTGCTCACTAATAGACACTAAGAAATACTCACACACTCAAAAAACACACAAACATTCCATGAGTGACACACACACAAATAAAACACACAGAAACATTCCTGAGACACACATTCAAAGATGCAAAAACACTCACAGTTACACACACAAACACAAAGAAACACAGATTATTAAACAAAATAAAAAATAGCTATACTGTATATATAGATGCACAATAATATACACTCATTGGATTTATAACAAAAATTTAAGTAATATTTTTTTTTTTCTATAAATCCAGGAAGTGCCCATCATGCACATATACTATGCTTTATAGTTTATCTATACTGCTTTTATAGTCTGTTGGGAGTACTGGATTAATTTGGAATATTTAATCACATGGTTATAATGCTGTTGCTAAGCTTCTTTAAAACATATTTTTACCATTAAGCAACACTGCAGCAATATTTGTCAGCGCCATTAGGCAACACACTGCTGCTTATGGTTCACAACACAACAGCTGCCTAGGGATTTTGGAGAGAAGAAACATCTGGTTATTTTCTTTCCTAATATATGGAGAGTTTACAACATCATCAATTACTAGTGGGAATATCACTCCTGGCCAGCAGGAGGAGGCAAAGAGCACCACACCAAAGCTGTTAAGTGTCACTCCCCTTCCCACAATCCCCAGTCATTCTTTTTGCCTTCGTCAATGGAGGACGTGTTTTGGTGTCTGAAGAAAATTGGATTTCTTTCTCTACAAGCAAGATTTTTGGGTCTAGCCGTAGTCCACGTTAATCTCTTCAGTAGGGTAGTTTAGGCTTTAAAGCAGTTAGGAACTTGTAAGGTGGACCATTGCTCTGTTTTCCTAACATTTTTGCTGCCCATGGTATAGAAAGCCAGAGTAGGTTTACTCTCTTCTTTCTTTTCCTACAGGTCCCTGTGAGGAGTACGTGTCCTTTCACACCTTGTAAGCTGTCGTCCTGCCTGACAGCTCGATTGCAGGTAAGTACCTTTTTGTCTTCTAGGTATTGGAGATGGGCACTTAAGTAAATAAAAGAAAATGAGCTGCAACTTTATGGGACATATATATCCTTTATGCAGGATATTTATAGTCAAGAAGCAGGCACTTTTATGTGACTTCGAGACTAAGGGGTTATTTCTTTTATTGGGAATTTAAAGTATATCCCACTTTTCTTCATTGTGGGCATTCAGAATCGTATGTTTTTAACAAACTAAGCAGGCTGTTTGTTTTTGGCACACTTTCTGTTCATTATGTGTGTGCACTGGTTCATTCAGACTGGGCTAACATTTATTGACTTTGATGTTGAGTACTTTATAGCTATTATCTGAAATAGCACTTGACTTTTAGGCTGTATGGGCTCAACGTTAAGGTGGTTAGTGCTTCTGCAACTTATTGTAAACTTTCCTGAGGGTGTTTTTAGAAACGCGCGTTTGTATTTTCTCTGTGCAGTTTCTATTAAGTTAACCACATGACCCGATTCCGCTTTCTTCTCTAAGCGGAGCGGCGTCCTCTCTGTTGCCGACATCTTGTTTTTCACTCGATCTGCAGGGGAGTTCTCTGCCATTTGTTTTTCTTATTTCTAAAACGAAAGGTGTTGTGTTTAAAATCTTATTTGTTTGGCTAGCTAGTTAGCGAAAATTGAAGCGCTAAACTATATCAGGTTTTCTGCTGCTTAAGTTTTTAAGGTGACTGTACAAAATAATTACATATGTTAAATAAAGGGACAGTTCCAAATAATTTCATATATTAAATATAAAATGTTATTTTGTCATTTATTTTGGATATGGACATGGATGACTCTGTGTCTTTTGATATAGGCCTGTTTTGCCTTGATGCACAACTTGGTTTTCATATGCAATTCCGTGCTGTATGATTAGTTCCATCTCTTGAATATTAAGATAGATTGTTGCCCACTGAGCCCAATGTCTCTTAGGATGATGCTGTTCAGGCAATGCCGCAGCCTTCTCATACGTCCCAAGCCTCACTGGCATCACTGCCCTGCGGTTCCTTTCAGCCTCTTGGAGGCATATATTTGCTTGTAGATTTGCTGCACAGATATCTTCTACGGTAACTGTAGAGTTATCTACTTTTCCTGCTTTGGGGAAACTCAAGAGGAAATCTAAACACTTTTCAGATAGTAAGGTGTCTTTTATCTACTGCTTCGCAGGTTGCCCTCCCTAATGACTCTGATGAGGAGGTTACCTCGGTGGCTTCTGAGTGTGTAATCTCAAATTCTGTCAGTGTAAATCCTTTGTCTGGTATTCTAACTATACATCCATCCCTTGTTTATACAAGAGTTAATACTGTGGATGGTTCTTCATTGCTGGGAGATCAGTTTTCTGGACAATTGTAAAGTTCCAGTCACAAACAATAAGCACCTCCAGGTCCTATAAAGGCTGATAACCTTTATCATCTGAATCTTTTTAGATCTTTTGTGACTATACTAGGTCATTGTGGCGCTCTTGTTTGTTTATTTATTAGGGTAGCCACTGCCTGCAGAGAGATAAGGGAGCTACCGTTATACAACTGGAACATCTGCCAGACGTTAGAAAACTGTTCCTTCAGGGAACTAACGGATAACCCCTTCTCCAATTCTTCTTGGAAAAAGGACAAAATTCTGGTAATCCTTACCCTACTCCATGAGTAAGCCATGGATCCCCACCAATAAAGATACGTACGCCATATCTTATGGCAAAACTTCCTAGAACAGGCTTACGTGCCTGGATCAGGACTCCTAACAGCCATAGCCTTAGAAGGAGTAATTAAATCCAAAATTAACATATGAAAATACGTGACTGTTTCTTTAAATTTTTTAAAAAGAATAAAATTTTCCTTCAAAAACCAGCAACAAAATTGGGCAGTTTTTTTGCTAGATCAGAACACCCCTCAGCAGTATCGTCTCTGAATATGATGTTCTGAACTGGAACCCCACCGCAACAGGGAAAATTAGGTCACAATCTGACTCATTTCTATCGGCAAGTAAGCCTACAATATATTAAAATATATGTCTTTGGACCCCTCCATTTTGTTATAGATGAGGGAAAAACAGTACACTCTCATGAATGTACCTAACATAACTCCCGGTCGGCGTATTTAGAAATAAAGAACCGCCGGGAGAGATACTGAGTGCGCCATGCAAAAGGCATTTCCCCAAGGACCGCCCATCGTGGACGGTGACCCGACAGACATGTCCCGGGTGGCATGTTAGTGAACCGCCGGGAGATAAGAAAGCCACGCGCACAAAAACATTGCATCTCAAATACCGCCCTTCGTGGACATTGCCACAACAGGTATCTCCCGGCGTCATTCTAAATGTATTGAAAAGCCGGGAGATAAATAAGGCGCAAATGCAAAGTGCGTCCCCAAGAACCGGCCGTCGTGGGCGTATGTACTCCTAACAGCCCTCAAACATACAGTCATCTCCCGGGCGCCATGTTTAACCACCGGGAGATGTAACAAAGTGCATCAGAAGCGAGCCTGTTCCTTTTTCCAAAGAAATAAAAAGGCGGCCAATTAACCCTTTAGTTTCTATATCCAGAAGCTTAGGGAAATAGTAGTCTGTCACGCACAGTTATCTCCCGGTCGGCATGCTCTCTTTTTATGAAACCGCCGGGAGATGATATTGACAAGGGGAATCCGACCAATTTCAGTGTGTTATTGCGCTTTACTGAGTGCGCCATGCATCCCCTTAGTTGCAAAAAACATTAATACAGACATCTCCCAGGCGGCATTATGTAACCGCCGGGAGATAAGGTCTTTCTACAGATCCCATAAGTAGAATGCCTCACTGTCCATTACATGAGCTGTCTAGAAGTTTCTCCCATGAAAGGAGAAAAAAGCATACCTGAATAAAGAGCCCCTTCTCTTTCCCTAAGGGCTGTTATTCACAAATTGAATGGCCAATGTCTTCTGAGCCCTTTTCTATCTTCTGAAGCCCAGGAATAAAAAATGGCACTTACCTCCCATCTGCCGACAGCAAAGGCAGTTCCCAGGCGTGTGAAGTCCTACCGCTCACATGGACCTGAGGATAACAAAGGAAAATACTAAAGTAAGATCCCTCAGATTTATTTCCCGAGTAGGGCAGCAACAGTATATGGGAGGCGTAGTGAGAATTATGTCCCACAAGTTCCCATTGCTTTAAAGCCACCAAATGCTTCTCTTTTTTCTGAAGAGACTGATCTGCTCTAGGCTACACCCTAGCACAAAGTAGCACTCAAAGGCACCACTTAAAAAATAAAAAACACTTGTTTGAAGAATCTTTACTAACACCTCACTTTGCCATCTCCTATCTAACTAACACAGGCAAAGAGAATGACTGGGTTGGGAGGGAGGAGCTATTTATACAGCTTTGCTGTGGTGCTCTTTGCCTCCTCCAGCTGACCAGGAGGCAATATCCCACAAGGATGAAATCCGTGGACTCATCGTATCTTGAAAAAGAAAGTTTTTATTACCACTTCTGATAAGCAGTTCAAGGTAATGATTATTCTGTTAATAATGTTAGCAAGAATCAGAATTTTAAAAAATGGACAGTCTTTTTCAGTAGTAGTACATACTTTGAATTGTCTTTTGGAAGAGGTGTTATTTGTACATAGTAGTTAGAATGAAATAAAAAAACATCAGGCACAGGATTTTTTGCAGCAAAAGTCCACAACTGATCATGGAGAAGAAACTGACTGGAGCTAATGCACGTCTCATAGCAACCACTTAGAAAGGGGAAGCTCTTCCTTTGCCTTCTTGTAGAGACCGTGACAGGAAGTAGTGGACTCTGTACAAAAGAAGTTATTCATCATTTTCAAAAGATGTTCCCTTTTTATTTTATTTTTTTAAGTAATACTTTTTGCAATTATTTCCATCAATTATAACCCGCTGCTTAATATTTTACTACAACGAAACAGACTTTTATATTCTGTTAATTGTAATGTAGGCTCTCTGGTATTAAACAGTAGTGGGTTTGCTTAAAATAAACTTTTTGGTTGCTGCTAGCACTAGTTTTTTTTAAAATCAACTTTCACTGTGTAAACTGCAAACAAAAAAGCTAAAGGATAACTGCTCACAAAGCACTTACTTTGGGGAGCTGAAGAATTTTTGAGGTCAAATATCTTAATTTTTTACATAGGAACTGTGATTTAGCATACATGTAAGCATCCCTTTAAGAAGAAATTTACAAAATAAAATGTTTATTAACTAATTCAGCACCCTGTCCCAGTGTGCATTTCCCTTATGTGCAGGATCAGAAAGGGTATTGCAAGAAATTACTCCTTAATAAGCTTTTTAAAAAGATGTATATTGAAGTTTTATTTATTTCAATTGACACAGCAACATAAGCAGATTTATAGACATAAATTGCCAAGTTTTTGAAGTGTGAATAATTAAATTCACCACAGACCATGAACCCATGTTTTCTTATTCTGTTTCAGGTGTATGTTCGCCTACAAACTTGGGATGCAGGACTTACCCCAGTCAGTGGCATTTTTTAGTTCAGTAGATATTGATGAATGTTTAAGAAAAGAGGTGGCTATGGACTGCACAACTCCATCCAACCCTACTGGTCTTGAGAAAAGATATGGCATTCCTCAAGGTAGGTATGGAAGTATAGTTGTTTAAGCACAGGTGAGAAAGGGGTCCCTCAAAACATAATTTATGCTTACCTGATAAATTTATTTCTCTTGTAGTGTAGTCAGTCCACGGGTCATCCATTACTTATGGAATATATCTCTTCCTAACAGGAAGCTGCAAGAGGATCACCCAAGCAGAGCTGCTATATAGCTCCTCCCCTCACATGTCATATTCAGTCATTCGACCAAAACCAGACGAGAAAGGAGAAACCATAGGGTGCAGTGGTGACTGGAGTTTAATTAAAATTTAGATCTGCCTTAAAGACAGGGCGGGCCGTGGACTGACTACACTACAAGAGAAATAAATTTATCAGGTAAGCATAAATTATGTTTTCTCTTGTTAAGTGTAGTCAGTCCACGGGTCATCCATTACTTATGGAATACCAATACCAAAGCTAAAGTACACGGATGAAGGGAGGGACAAGGCAGGAACCTTAAACAGAAGGAACCACTGCCTGAAGCACCTTTCTCCCAAAAATAGCCTCCGAAGAAGCAAAAGTGTCAAATTTGTAAAATTTTGAAAAAGTGTTAAGTGAAGACCAAGTTGCAGCCTTGCAAATCTGTTCAACAGAGGCCTCATTTTTAAAGGCCCAGGTGGAAGCCACAGCTCTAGTAGAATGAGCTGTAATCCTTTCAGGAGGCTGCTGTCCAGCAGTCTCATAGGCTAAACGTATTATGCTACGAAGCCAAAAAGAGAGAGAGGTAGCCAAAGCCTTTTGACCTCTTCTCTGTCCAGAGTAAACGACAAACAGGGAAGAAGTTTGACGAAAATCTTTAGTTGCCTGCAAATAGAACTTCAGGGCACGGACTACGTCCAGATTATGCAAAAGTCGTTCCTTCTTTGAAGAAGGGTTAGGACACAGTGATGGAACAACAATCTCTTGATTGATATTCCTGTTAGTAACTACCTTAGGTAAGAACCTAGGTTTAGTACGCAGAACTACCTTGTCTGAATGAAAAATCAGATAAGGAGAATCACAATGTAAGACAGATAACTCAGAGACTCTTCGAGCCGAGGAAATAGCCATCAAAAACAGAACCTTCCAGGATAACAGCTTGATATCAATGGAATGAAGGGGTTCAAATGGAACGCCTTGAAGAACATTAAGAACTAAGTTTAAGCTCCACGGCGGAGCAACAGTCTTAAACACAGGCTTAATCCTAGCTAAAGCCTGACAAAAAGCCTGAACGTCTGGAACTTCTGCCAGACGTTTGTGTAGAAGAATAGACAGAGCAGAAATCTGTCCCTTTAACGAACTAGCAGATAAGCCCTTTTCTAAACCCTCTTGTAGAAAAGACAATATCCTAGGAATCCTAACCTTACTCCATGAGTAACTCTTGGATTCGCACCAATATAAATATTTACGCCATATCTTATGGTAAATTCTTCTGGTAACAGGCTTCCTAGCCTGTATTAAGGTATCAATAACCGACTCCGAGAAGCCACGCTTTGATAGAATCAAGCGTTCAATCTCCATGCAGTCAGCCTCAGAGAAATTAGATTTGGATGGTTGAAAGGACCCTGAATTAGAAGGTCCTGTCTCAGAGGCAGAGACCACGGTGGACAGGACGACATGTCCACTAGGTCTGCATACCAGGTCCTGCGTGGCCACGCAGGCGCTATCAGAATCACTGAAGCTCTCTCCTGTTTGATCTTGGCAATCAAACGAGGAAGCATCGGAAATGGTGGAAACACATAAGCCATGTTGAAGACCCAAGGGGCTGTCAGAGCATCTATCAGCACCGCTCCCGGGTCCCTGGACCTGGATCCGTAACAAGGAAGCTTGGCGTTCTGGCGAGACGCCATGAGATCCAGATCTGGTTTGCCCCAACGATGAATCAGTTGAGCGAAGACCTCCGGATGAAGTTCCCACTCCCCCGGATGAAAAGTCTGGCGACTTAGAAAATCCGCCTCCCAGTTCTCCACGCCTGGGATGTAAATCGCTGACAGGTGGCAAGAGTGAGACTCTGCCCAGCGAAATATCTTTGAGACTTCCAACATCGCTAGGGAACTTCTGGTTCCCCCTTGATGGTTGATGTAAGCCACAGTCGTGATGTTGTCCGACTGAAATCTGATGAACCTCAGAGT
This sequence comes from Bombina bombina, assembly GCF_027579735.1. Classification (NCBI taxonomy): domain Eukaryota; kingdom Metazoa; phylum Chordata; class Amphibia; order Anura; family Bombinatoridae; genus Bombina; species Bombina bombina. The sequence goes on from NC_069504.1 coordinate 643,555,123, forward strand.
TGCTAACTGAGGCCAAGCTAGGAGAGCATTGAATATTGCTCTTAATTCCAGAATATTTATTGGGAGGAGTTTCTCCTCCTGAGTCCATAGTCCCTGAGCCTTCAGGGAGTTCCAGACTGCGCCCCAGCCTAGAAGGCTGGCGTCTGTTGTTACAATCGTCCAATCTGACCTGCGAAAGGTCATCCCCTTGGACAGATGTGGCCGAGAAAGCCACCATAGAAGAGAATCTCTGGTCTCTTGATCCAGATTTAGCAGGGGGGACAAATCTGAGTAATCCCCATTCCACTGACTTAGCATGCACAATTGCAGCGGTCTGAGATGCAGGCGCGCAAATGGTACTATGTCCATTGCCGCTACCATTAAGCCGATTACTTCCATGCACTGAGCTACTGACGGGTGTGGAATGGAATGAAGGACACGGCAAGCATTTAGAAGTTTTGATAACCTGGCCTCCGTCAGGTAAATTTTCATCTCTACAGAATCTATAAGAGTCCCTAGAAAGGGAACCCTTGTGAGTGGTAATAGAGAACTCTTTTCCACGTTCACCTTCCACCCATGCGACCTCAGAAATGCCAGAACTATCTCTGTATGAGACTTGGCAGTTTGAAAACTTGACGCTTGTATCAGAATGTCGTCTAGGTACGGAGTCACCGCTATGCCTCGCGGTCTTAGTACCGCCAGAAGTGAGCCCAGAACTTTTGTAAAGATTCTTGGAGCCGTAGCTAATCCGAAGGGAAGAGCTACAAACTGGTAATGCCTGTCTAGGAAAGCAAATCTTAGGTACCGATAATGATCCTTGTGAATCGGTATGTGAAGGTAGGCATCCTTTAAGTGCACTGTGGTCATGTACTGACCCTCTTGGATCATGGGAAGGATGGTTCGAATAGTTTCCATTTTGAATGATGGAATTCTTAGGAATTTGTTTAGGATCTTTAAGTCCAAGATTGGTCTGAAGGTTCCCTCTTTCTTGGGAACCACAAATAGATTTGAATAGAATCCTTGCCCGTGTTCCGTCCGCGGAACTGGGTGGATCACCCCCATTAGTAAGAGGTCTTGTACACAGCGTAGAAACGCCTCTTTCTTTATTTGGTTTGCTGATAACCTTGAAAGATGAAATCTCCCTCGTGGAGGAGAAGTTTTGAAGTCCAGGAGATATCCCTGAGATATGATCTCCAACGCCCAGGGATCCTGGACATCTCTTGCCCAAGCCTGGGCGAAGAGAGAAAGTCTGCCCCCCACTAGATCCGTTTCCGGATAGGGGGCCCTCTCTTCATGCTGTCTTAGGGGCAGCAGCAGGTTTCTTGGCCTGCTTGCCCTTGTTCCAGGACTGGTTAACTTTTCAGCCCTGTCTGTAACGAGCAACAGCTCCTTCCTGTTTTGGAGCAGAGGAAGTTGATGCTGCTCCTGCCTTGAAGTTGAGAAAGGCACGAAAATTAGACTGTTTGGCCTTTGATTTGGCCCTGTCCTGAGGTAGAGCATGGCCCTTACCTCCCGTAATGTCAGCTATAATTTCTTTCAAGCCGGGCCCGAATAAGGTCTGCCCTTTGAAAGGAATATTAAGCAATTTAGATTTAGAAGTCACGTCAGCTGACCAGGATGTAAGCCATAGCACTCTGCGCGCTTGGATGGCGAATCCGGAGTTCTTAGCCGTAAGTTTGGTTAAATGTACAACGGCATCAGAAACAAATGCGTTAGCTAGCTTAAGTGCTTTAATTTGTTCATAATTTCATCCAATGGAGCTGTGCGAATGGCCTCTTCCAGAGACTCAAACCAGAATGCCGCCGCAGCAGTGACAGGCGCAATGCATGCAAGGGGCTGTAAGATAAAACCTTGTTGAACAAACATTTTCTTAAGGTAACCCTCTAATTTCTTATCCATTGGATCTGAAAAGGCACAACTATCCTCCACCGGGATAGTGGTACGCTTAGCTAAAGTAGAAACTGCTCCCTCCACCTTAGGGACCGTCTGCCATAAGTCTCGTGTGGTGGCGTCTATAGGAAACATTTTCCTAAATATGGGAGGAGGGGAAAAAGGCACACCAGGTCTATCCCACTCCTTGCTAATAATCTCTGTAAGCCTTTTAGGTATAGGAAACACGTCAGTACACACCAGTACCGCATAGTATCTATCCAACCTACATAATTTTTCTGGAATTGCAACCGTGTTACAATCATTCAGAGCCGCTAATACCTCCCCTAGCAATATGTGGAGGTTCTCAAGCTTAAATTTAAAATTAGAAATCTCTGAATCCAGTCTCCCTGGATCAGATCCGTCACCCACAGAATGAAGCTCTCCGTCTTCATGTTCTGCAAACTGTGACGCAGTATCTGACATGGCTCTCACCTCATCCACGCGCTCTGTCCTTAACCCAGAGCTATCGCGCTTGCCTCTTAATTCTGGCAATTTAGATAATACTTCTGTCATAACAGTAGCCATGTCTTGCAAAGTGATTTGTAAGGGCCTCCCTGATGTACTTGGCGCCACAAAATCACGCATCTCCTGAGCGGGAGGCGAAGGTACTGACACGTGAGGAGAGTTAGTCGGCATAACTTCCCCCTCGTTGTCTGGTGATAATTTCTTTACATGTAAAGATTGACTTTTATTTAAAGTAACATCAATGCAATTAGTACACAAATTTCTATTGGGCTCCACATTGGCCTTTAAACATAGTGAACAAAGAGATTCATCTGAGTCAGACATGTTTAAACAGACTAGCAATGAGACTAGCAAGCTTGGAAATACTTTTCTAAATAAATTTACAAGCAATATAAAAAATGCTACTGTGCCTTTAAGAAGCACAAAAAACTGTCACAGTTGAAATAACAATGAACCAAAAAAGTTATAGCAACCAATTTTTCACAGTAAATGTATTAAGTTAGCAAAGGATTGCACCCACCAGAAAACGGATAACAATTTAATAATTAACGTTTTTAACACAGTCAAAACACACTGTCACAGGTCTGCTGTGACTGATTACCTCCCTCAAAATGAATTTTGAAGACCCCTGAGCTCTCTAGAGACGATCTGGATCATGGAGGATGAAGTAGATAGATTGTGACTGAATTTTTACTGCGCAAAAAAGCGCTAAAATAGGCCCCTCCCACTCATATTACAACAGTGGGGAAGCTCAGATAACTGTTTCTATGCAGAAAACAAAGATGGCCATGTGGTAAAAATCATGCCCCAATAAGTTTTATCACCAAGTACCTCACAAAAAACGATTAACATGCCATTAAACGTTTTGAACATACATTTTAAAAGTTATGAAGTGTTATTAATAAGCCTGTTACCAGTCGCTTTTACTGCAGTTAAGGCTCATACATTATTTCAGTATTAACAGTATTTTCAGAGTCAATTCCATTCCTTAGAAAAATACATTCATCAGCCTAATACCAGTCGCTATCACTGCATTTAAGGCTGAACTTACGTTACATTGGTATCAGCAGTATTTTCTCAGTCAATTCCATTCCTCAGAAAAATAATTTACTGCACATACCTCGTTTGCAGGGGGGCCCTGCATGCTATTCCCCTTTTTCTGAAGTTACCTCACTCCTCAGATGAGAACAGCCAGTGGATCTTAGTTACGTCTGCTAAGATCATAGAAAACGCAGGCAGATTCTTCTTCTAATGCTGCCTGAGAATAAACAGCACACTCCGGTGCCATTTAAAATAAACTTTTGATTGAAGAAATAAACTAAGTTAAAAAACACCACAGACCTCTCACAGCGACCTATCTTTAGTTAGGCTGCAAGAGAATGACTGAATATGACATGTGAGGGGAGGAGCTATATAGCAGCTCTGCTGGGTGATCCTCTTGCAGCTTCCTGTTAGGAAGAGATATATTCCATAAGTAATGGATGACCCGTGGACTGACTACACTTAACAAGAGAAAAGGATTCCACAATGCTTGCACACAGGCATACTATTTACATTAAAATATATATATCTGCAAAGTGGTTTTGTATGTATAGATGTGACAGAAAGTATTGGTACCCTAAGAGAATTTCCTTTGGACAGACAAAACAAAAGTAGAGATTTTTGGCAAATCACAACTCCTCCATGTTTTCAGAAGGAAAAAAGCTTTCAAAGAAAAGAGCACCATCCCTACCGTGATACATGGAGGTGGCTCAGTGATGTTTTGGGGTTGCTTTGCTGCCTCTGGCACTGGGTGTCTAGAATCTGTGCAGGGCACAATGAAATCAGACTATCAAGGCATTCTGCAGTGAAACGTACCACCCAGTGTTAGAAAGCTGTGACTTAGTCGCAGGTCATGGGTCCTCCTTCAGGATAATGACCCGAAATATATCTCAAAAAGCACCCAAGAATGGAAAACATTGGACCATTTCGAATTTGCCTTCCATGAGTCTAGATCTGAATCCCATTGATTATCCAAGGAAAGAGCTGAAACTTGCAGTTGAGAAAAGGCACCCATCAAACCTGAGAGAACTGGAGCAGTTTGTTCAAGAAGAGTGGGACAAAATCACAGTTTAAAAGTATTGAAATCTTATTCCGAGCTACAGAAAGTGCTTAATTGCAGTTGTCTCCAAAGTCTGATACAAAACATTAGGTAAGAAGTACCAATCGTTTTTGTCTGTGCCATTTTCATTTGATTTACTGTTTAAAGTAATATGTGAAATCATAAATCAAAGTAAAGTTTCTGTTCTATTTCATTTAATATAAAGAATGGCGAATACCCCATACTTCTATCAATTTTTACTTCTTTAAGAGAAAATTTGGTTTCTTCCTAAAAATAAAAAAAATTGAAAGGGTACCAATACTTTTGTCCACATCTGTATATACATATGGGTTGTACATTTTCTTGGTCAAAATGTGAAATCTTAAAGGGACACTGAACCCAAATTTTTTTCTTTCGTGATTCAGATAGAGCATGCAATTTTAAGCAACATTCTAATTTACTCCTATTATCAAATTTTCTTCATTCTCTTGGTATCTTTATTTGAAATGCAACAATGTAAGTTTAGATGCCGGCCCATTTTTTTTTATGAACACACTGTGTTGTTCTTGCTGATCGGTGGATAAATTCACCCACCAATAAACAAATGCTTTCCATGGTCCTGAACCAAAAAACAGCTTAGATGCCTTCTTTTTCAAATAAAGAAAGCAAGAGAATGGAGAACATTGATAATATGAGTTGCTTAAATGTGCATGCTCTATCAGAATCATGAAAGAAAACATTTGGGTTCAGTGTCCCTTTAAACATTATTTGTGCCTCTTGAATCAGTTTGTGTCCATTTAGCATCAGTTGCCTTAAAGGGACAGTCAACACCAGAATTTTTGTTGTTTTAAAAGATATATAATCCCTTAATTACTAATTCCCAGTTTTGCATAACCAACACAGTTATAATTATACATGTTTTGCCTCTGTAATTACCTTGTATCTAAGCCTCAGCAAACTGCCCCCTTATTTTAGTTCTTTTGACAGACTTGCATTTTAGCCAATCAGAGCTGTCTCCATGGTAAATTCACGTGCATGAGCTCAATGTTATCTATATGAAATACGGGAACTAATGCCCTTTAGTGATGAAAAACTATCAAAATGCATTTAGATTAGAGGCTGCCTTCAAGGTCTAAGAAATTAGCATATGGACCTCCTAGGTTTAGCTTTCAACTAAGAATATCAAGAGAACAAAGCAAAATTGTTGATAAATGTAAATTGGAAAGTTTTTTTAAAATTGCATGCCCTATTTGAAACATTAAAGTTTTTTTTGGACTTGACTGGCCCTTTAACTTCCAAAGGACTTCATTGACAATTGGGTGGGAATAAAAAAAATATTTATATATTGATAGAACCATTATCAGTTTTATTCTTTAGAACTACACTTGCAAAAATTCTCTTTAACCATTAGTACAGGTAAACAAGTATTTGAGCATTTAAATATATCAATGATAAAGATATAGGAAATTGAGCAAATGTTGATAGAATATGATCTAACACATTAACCATATATTTATTGTGCAAATGTACAGATAAGTATTTCCACTTTAACACAAAAAAAATACTTAAGTTTATCTATACACATGTTTAAAAAAAAAAAAAAAAAAGATTTCATGTAAAGTATTAAACACATCCAAACTTAACTGTTCAAAAAATGTAAAAACTGAAATTTGTTAAGATTGGAAAGTATCACTTTGGTAACATATTCCTCAGTACAGACAACTGATTTTAACAGTTTTAGTTTTTACTGTAACACATATGCATTACTGATTTCTAAAGTTCAGACAATTTAACATTAGCAACTGCATTGTTGTAAGACAAATATACTTCTGTATTTTAACCTGCTGACTAGAGATGTGGCCTATAATAATGCTTAAAACTGAAGTGATTGATACTAAAATTATTAATTATTAAGATCTCTCCTTAGAAAATGATGTACTTTTTGTTTTATCTTACTAGGTGAAGCATTGGATATCTATCAATTAATTAAAAAAACAAAAGGCATATTATTAAAAGTGAGATAAAACTATTCCTTCATGGCTGCTGATGCTGTCGCTGTCTGACTCCTGTGGAGCTCAATTGTAATTATTTAATTTTTATTTTATTTTCTTAATGGAATTTGTTGTTTTTATCAATGTTTTTCAATCTTATTTGATTTAGTACTTCATAAGAAAAGTTATGGTCAAAATATCTGCTAAGAGATTGTCAGAAACACAAAAATGTATCAATAAAGATTAAAAGATGAAATTGCTGAAAATAATTGATTTGCTTTCTGTGTTTTGTATTCAGGTACATTTTCTTTGGTCTTTGCAATGAACTGGAATATGTAAAAATTACTTTCTTCTTTTCTTCTTTTTTGGTTCCTGGCTTTCATGGTCTGCAGTAGACTAAAAAAAGAAAAATAATAACATTTTAAAAATTATAATGCATTCAAGAAAAAAAAAATTAATAGATTTGTTTTTAGCAATACCTTGTCAATTTTTACTATCAAAGTCCTACTCTAAGGTTATTAAGTGGCTGCAATAATAAGATTTATTTATGTGCTTACCATTAAATCATTACAATTCACATAATATACATTATCAAATATATTTATATATAAATATATATGGATATATGTATATACATACTCCTGGGAATTCCACTCCTGACCACTAGGAGGCAGCAAGTTTCATAAAACTACAAGAGCCCTTAACCCAACCCCCCCCCCCCTCCCGCCCAACTCACTGGTAAACCAGCCCAATGTTTAGCCAAGCAAGGAGAAGAAAGGGTAGAAAGAAAGAAAAAAAAAAAGCTGCTAGGAATATTTTTTTTTGTTTAAATCTAGCAAAAAAAAGTGACAGCTCTCTTGGACCCTTAACACCATGAAATAAATTAATTTATCAGGTAATCATAACTTATATTTAATTTCATAAAGGCCCAAACAAAATATTCCCTTAAAGTAGGGACAAAAATGTAGACTTCTAAAACATGTCTTATTAGAAATTAGTAACCTTAGCTAAATGTAGCCACCAATCAGCAAGCGCTACCCAGGGTGCTGAATTTAAAAGGGGCCGGCTTCTAAGCTTAGATTCCTGCTTTTTGAAATAAAGATAGCAAGATAAGGAAGAAAAATTGACAATTGGAGTAAATTAGAAAGTTGCTTAAAATTGCAAGCTCTATCTGAATAATGAAAGAAAAAAATTGGGTTTTCGTATCCCTTTAAAGGGACAGTCTTCAATAGAATTTTTTTTGTTTTAAAAGATAATCCCTTATCTACCCATTTCCCAGTTTTGAACAACTAACACAGATTTATTAATATACTTTTTACCTCTGTGATTACCTTGTATCTAAGCATCTTCTGACAGCCCCCTGATCACATGACTATTTAAAATCTATTGAGTTGCTTTTAGTACTGTGTTGTGCTAACTCTTAAATAACGTCCCGGGCGTGAACACAATGTTATCTATATGGACCACATGAACTATCAGTCTCCTGTTGTGAAAAGCAAATACAAAAGCATGTGATTAAGAGGCCGTCAATAGAGCCTTTGAAACAGGCATTAATTTAGAGGTTTAAATGTTATGAAGTATATTAATTTAACAATGTTGGTTGTGCAAAGCTGGGGAATGGGTAGTAAAGGCTTTATCTTTTTAAACCATGACAATTTTTCTGTAGACTGTCCCTTTAACTCTCAACCCTATGGTCGCTAGGTGGCTGTGCTAACCACTGGACCACAATGGACTAACGCTCCCTCCTGGACAGGACTGCTAATGTCATAATTTTGCATATAGCAAAATCCAGGTTGGGTCCTATGGATTCTCATCAACCAGAAAGAAATCAATTTATCAGTAAGTATAAATTATGTTTTCTTTCATAAAATGTTGAGAGTCCATAGCAGTTAATAACATGTGGGATACAATACCCAAGGTGAGAGTCCATGTTAAGGTCGGGTGGGACAAATTGATGGCAGTTCCTAAACGCTGAACACTATCCTGCCAGCTTCGGAAGAAGCATAAATAGCAAAATGATAACATTTAGAAAATGTATGGAGAGAAGACCAAGTTGCCGCCTTGCAAATCTGTTCCAAGGAGGTGTCATTTTTGAAGGTCCAAGAAGTACATACAGACCTAGTAGAAATAGCAGTTACTTTTTTTGGAGATAGTTTTCCCACAACCAAGTAAGCCTTATGAATAGTCTGCTTCAGCCATGATGCCAAAGCCACTGCTGTAGCCTTTTAACCCTTTCTGAGACCTGAAAAGTGGACAAATAAGCAAGAAAACATAATTCCATCTTAGTATGAGGAGAGTCCACGGCTTCATTCCTTACTTGTGGTAATACAGAACCTGGCCACCAGGAGGAGGCAAAGACACCCCAGCCAAAGGCTTAAAAACCTCCCCCACTCCCCCAGTCATTCTTTGCCTTTCGTCACAGGAGGATGGCAGAGAAGTGTCAGAAAATTTGGAGTAGTCTCTTATGGAGGGTAGTACTCTTCTCTATGGAACTGGGGTTTTAAGTAGTCTTGTCACCCTCTCAGTGAGAGCATTGCCAAATGTTAGGGTCTGGAGATGCAGGGAGAGTCTTTCTGCGAAACCATCCAGACTCGTATTAACAACACCTAAGCAATCAGTGTTGATGAATTTCACTGCCTGCTTCTATCACTCAAGTCCATGTCAGGTGCGATGCTACAAGACTGTCAAACTTGAGAGGCTGTGTGTCGGTTCCATGGCGATGATTCAGGTAAGATAGTTTTATTTTATCTCATTTGATAACGTAAGAAGACAGGGTCACAGTGTGACTCCTTTATCTGTATGAAATCAAGGGTTAATATCTTTGGAAGGGGATTATTGTACAGGGGGGGGATTTATACATGATTTGCTTAATTGAGTTTTATGCTGCGACATGTGTGAGATGAGGCTCTGGCATGTGTGTGAACATTCAGGTTTTACTTTTGTTTTGGATAACTGCGCAGCCTGTCAGTTTGGCACGCTTTCTTCCTGCGGCAGGGGCGGTTCTGCATGGCACTCCATGTGACCGGGTGTGGCCTCATTAACTTCCTCTTTCCTTACTGTGCGGTTCACAGGAGACAAAGCGTTTTTTCTGTGGGGCCTGGGTCATAGGAGGTGGTGAGTGCCCCGGCCATTGGGAGTATAAAGGTGACATTTATTTTTTCTATAGTCCATCGTACAAGCGCAAGCTATGGAGGACTCTGATGCGTTAGAGGGTACTCCCTCTTTAACCCCTTAATGACCACAATATACCCTGTATGTCACGGGTCGTTAAGGGTTTTTTCCGGACATAATAGCATCTAGCAAGAACACGCTATTAATGCCCTCCCTCCAGAAGGCTTTGTGGAATAGAGCAGTTTCAACACTGGTGGCAAGACCACGGTATAAAACAATCAAGTCCCAAAAAAAGGCCAGCGACATACAGGGTACGTCGCTGGTCCTTAAGGGGTTAACTAAATCTAATACCTGTTTTTATTGTGAGGAGGCTACGGTATACCTGCCTGCTCTATTATGTTCCACATGCCTTGATAGAATAGTGATATCTAAAAACAACAAGATGTTTAGTACCACTGAGCCGTCCACCTCTGAGGTGTCTCCATCCCACGAGGTGCGTTCCCTGCAATCATCTCCTATTACACATGAAGTTCCCCATTGCACTACTAATCCTCCTTCGGGAGGGGCCCTTTTACCGCCAGACTTTCTGAACAGTTGCAAACGGCAGTGCCTGCGGCCTTTATCCTTTCGCTTGCGCTTAGCAGGGCAAGGTAACGCACTAAATACTACTGCTATCCTTCCCAGGAGTCATCTACCAACTTGTTGGATTTATCTGATACTAGATTATCCGCTGTTGAAGACGCCTCTGATACTTCAGAGAATGCTCTTTCTGGGTCGGAATCGGCTGCCTCTAGGCCTCCAGCTGCGGAGGAACCAGACTTTAGATTTAGGATAGAACACTTACGCTTTCTGTTAAAGGAAGTGTTGGCTACGTTAGAGGTTCCGGAACCCAAGTTACCCAAGGAACCTTCTATTCCTAAGCTGGATAAGGTTTATGAGGACAGGGTGGTGCCACAAACTTTCCTGGTTTCCATAAAGATGGAAAATATTATTAAGAATGAATGGGAAAGGCTTGGATCCTCTTTCCCCTTCTTCCTTTAAGAAATTGTTCCCGGTTCCTGACTCCAAATTAGAGTTGTGGGGGTCTGTCCCTAAAGTGTATCTCCACGCTTGCTAAGCGCACCACTATCCCGCACGAGGATAGTTCATCGTTTAAGGAGCCCATGGATACAGAAGCTGTAAACTCTGTTAAGAAAAATGTTTCAGCACACTGGATTGTTGTTTCAGCCGGCAGCGGCAGTTGCTGGACCCTCTACCTATTGGTGTGACTTCCTGTCGGAGATGATTGAGGTGGAAACTCCCCTTGATGAGATACAGGAAAGAATTAAGGCCTTCAGGGTTGCTAATACATTTGTTTGTGATGCAAATATGCAGATTATCCTCTTGAATGCTAAGACATCAGGCTTTTCTGTTCTAGCCCGTAGGGCTCTATGGTTGAAGTCTTGGTCGGCTGACATGACTTCCAAATCTACATGACTTAGAAAAATAAAGTACAAGGTCCTAATTTTCGTCCCTTTCGTTTGGATAAGTCCCAAAGTTAGCAGCCCTCCGCAAAGTCTGATCAGTCCAAGGGAATTTGGAAACCAGCTCAATCTTGGAACAAATCCAAGCAGAACAAGAAGCCCGCCGAGACAAACGCGGCATGAAGGGGCGGCCCCCGATCCGTCACTGGATCCTGTGGGGGGCAGACTATCTCTCTTTGTGGAGGCTTGGCTGGGAGACGTGCAAGACCCTTGGGTTCTGGAGGTCATTGCCCAGGGTTACAGGATAGGTTTCAAGTCTCATCCACCCAGGGGAAGATTCCTCTTATCAAACCTGTCTTCAAGACCAGAAAAACGAGACCCCTTTCTAGGGTGTGCAAGGGATCTCTCCTCCCTAGCAGTCATTGTGCCAGTACCTCTAGCAGAAAGAGGTCTGGGATACTACTCAAACCTTTTTGTGGTCCCAAAGAAGGAGGGTACGTTTCGCCCGATTCTGGACCTAAAGTGTTTAAACCAGTTTCTGTCGGTACCATCGTTCAAGGTGGAAATGATAATAAGGTCTATTCTGCCCTTAGTTCATGACCACGATAGACTTGAAGGATGCTTACCTTCATGTTCCAATACACAAGGATCACTTCAAGTTCTTAAGATTCGCTTTTCTGGATCAGCACTTCCAGTTTGTAGCTCTTCCCTTCGGTCTGGCTACTGCTCCAAGATTCTTTACGAAGGTTCTGGGGGCTTTGCTCGTGGTGGCGCCTTATTTGGATGACATTCTGGTCCAAACTCCATCCTGCCGGCTGGCAGAAGACCATTCGAGAGCTCCTCCTCTTCTTCGAAAGATAGGAAGATAAACTTAGGAAAGAGTTATCTGGTTCCCAGTACCAGAGTGGAGTTCCTGGGCACGATAATAGATTCTATATTCATGAAGATATTTCTTACAGACCAGAGACGTTCCAAAATTACTTCCAGTTGTCTTGTCCTCCAGACCTTCTCAAGGCCATCTGTGGCTCAGTGTATGGAGGTGATTGCACACATGGTGTCAGGCATAGATATCATCCCATTTGCCAGGTTCCATGTCAGACCTCTACAGCTTTGCATGCTGAGGCAATGGAACGGCGATCACTCAGATCTATCCCAACAGATTTCTCTGGACAGACGATCGATAGAATCGCTCTCTTGGTGGCTCGGTCCAGATCACCTGTCCCAGGGAACATCCTTCTTGAGACTATCCTGGGAGATTGTGACTACAGATGTAAGTCTATCAGGATGGGGAGCCGTTTGGGGTGCCAGAAAGGCACAGGGCTGATGGACTCAGGAGGAATCTCTTCTCCCGATCAACATTCTGGAATTTCCAGCGGTCTTCAACGCTCTAAGGGCTTGGCCTCTTCTGGGTTCGTCCCAGTTTATCCAATTGGACAACATTACCTGGGTGGCTTGCATCAACCATCAGGGGGGAACTAGCAGAGCTAACTGCCTAACTGAGCAGACGTGCTTTGGCTGAGCTCTCTGGCACCATGCACAAAAAAAACGTTTATTTCACCTGAAAGTGACCATATATCACGGCCAATTACACCTGAGAACTGGGACACTAACCCATTTATGGGGTTGTTGATCTTTTCTTTTTCATGTTTTCTAGAACCCTCAGAGGAAAGTTACAGCTGACCGGATTGCGGCCTACAGCTCACACATTTACGGTCGTTAACCTACAGAACCCCCATTGTATTCTGGTGACAGGGACCCTTCCTGGGCTCCAGAGGGTCTGGGCTCCAGACACCTGTACACCAACTGGGCTGCCGCTCACCGCTTGTAACCTGCCCTCTCACAGCACTGCCGAGAACACGCAGCAAAGAGGACTTCGACTGCCTCCGGTCTCTCATCTGGGCCTACCTGCCGGAGATCGCCGGAAACGGCGACAGAAGGAACTCACGCACCAGTACTAGTCCTGGAGGCAACACCGGTGGTGGGCCCGACCTGTGCAAAATGGAGCGAACAACCGCCATCTTCCTCTCGCCGCCACCCAGAGACCCCTAGAGCTGCCTCCAACACCAATTGGACCTCAGGGAAGCCGGGAAGCCTACCCCACCCTGCAGTGCTCTCAGCCCAAATACAGAAGGGCAGTGAGTAGGCCACAACCCAGCCTAAATACTCTGCACAGAACAGCGCAGCTTTACAGGGCGGCCCTCACAATTTAGAAATCTCCCCTATGTCCCACACACACTTTTCTGCACTGCTGGGGCGGCCCCTTCAGTACCCTAAAAACACTGGATTCCGATCTGGACACTAAAGTAACCCCATCCAGTTAAGGGGGCCAGGGAACAACTAGGTGACACAGGGATAACAAAGTGGAATAGGGAGGAGATAGGTTACATCGGGCCAAATACAGGAGTCTCTCCCTTCTACCCCTTAGGTCACAGTGGGGTCTACAAGGTCATTAACAAAAACATAATTTATGCTTACCTGATAAATTTATTTCTCTTGTAGTGTATCCAGTCCACGGATCATCCATTACTTGTGGGATATTCTCCTTCCCAACAGGAAGTTGCAAGAGGATCACCCACAGCAGAGCTGCTATATAGCTCCTCCCCTCACTGCCATATCCAGTCATTCGACCGAAACAAGACGAGAAAGGAGAAACCATAGGGTGCAGTGGTGACTGTAGTTTAATTAAAATTTAGACCTGCCTTAAAAGGACAGGGCGGGCCGTGGACTGGATACACTACAAGAGAAATAAATTTATCAGGTAAGCATAAATTATGTTTTCTCTTGTTAAGTGTATCCAGTCCACGGATCATCCATTACTTGTGGGATACCAATACCAAAGCTAAAGTACACGGATGATGGGAGGGACAAGGCAGGAACTTAAACGGAAGGAACCACTGCCTGTAGAACCTTTCTCCCAAAAACAGCCTCCGAAGAAGCAAAAGTGTCAAATTTGTAAAATTTTGAAAAGGTGTGAAGCGAAGACCAAGTCGCAGCCTTGCAAATCTGTTCAACAGAGGCCTCATTTTTAAAGGCCCAGGTGGAAGCCACAGCTCTAGTAGAATGAGCTGTAATCCTTTCAGGGGGCTGCTGTCCAGCAGTCTCATAGGCTAAGCGTATTATGCTCCGAAGCCAAAAGGAGAGAGAGGTTGTCGAAGCTTTTTGACCTCTCCTCTGTCCAGAGTAAACGACAAACAGGGCAGATGTTTGATGAAAATCTTTAGTAGCCTGTAAGTAAAACTTCAAGGCACGGACTACGTCCAGATTATGCAAAAGACGTTCCTTCTTTGAAGAAGGATTAGGACACAATGATGGAACAACAATCTCTTGATTAATATTCCTGTTAGAAAACACCTTAGGTAAAAACCCAGGTTTGGTATGCAGAACTACCTTGTCTCAATGAAAAATCAGATAAGGAGAATCACAATGTAAGGCAGATAACTCAGAGACTCTTCGAGCCGAGGAAATAGCCATCAAAAACAGAACTTTCCAAGATAAAAGTTTAATATCAATGGAATGAAGGGGTTCAAACGGAACTCCCTGAAGAACTTTAAGAACCAAGTTTAAGCTCCACGGGGGAGCAACAGTTTTAAACACAGGCTTAATCCTAACCAAAGCCTGACAAAATGCCTGGACGTCTGGAACTTCTGCCAGACGCTTGTGCAAAAGAATAGACAGAGCAGAGATCTGTCCTTTTAAAGAACTAGCTGATAAGCCTTTGTCCAAACCTCTTGGAGAAAGGACAATATCCTAGGAATCCTAACCTTACTCCATGAGTAACTCTTGGATTCACACCAATAAAGATATTTACGCCATATCTTATGGTAGATTTTCCTGGTTACAGGCTTCCGAGCCTGTATTAAGGTATCAATGACTGACTCGGAGAAGCCACGCCTTGATAGAATCAAGCGTTCAATCTCCATGCAGTCAGTCTCAGAGAAATTAGATTTGGATGATTGAAAGGACCTTGTATTAGAAGGTCCTGCCTCAGAGGCAGAGTCCATGGTGGAAGAGATGACATGTCCACTAGGTCTGCATACCAGGTCCTGCGTGGCCACACAGGCGCTATCAGAATCACCGATGCTCTCTCCTGTTTGATTTTGGCAATCAGTCGAGGGAGCAGAGGAAACGGTGGAAACACATAGGCCAAGTTGAAGAACCAAGGAGCTGCTAGAGCATCTATCAGCGTTGCTCCCGGGTCCCTGGACCTGGATCCGTAACAAAGAAGCTTGGCGTTCTGGCGAGATGCCATGAGATCCAGTTCTGGTTTGCCCCAACGATGGACCAGTTGAGCAAACACCTCCGGATGGAGTTCCCACTCCCCCGGATGAAAAGTCTGACGACTTAGAAAATCCGCCTCCCAGTTCTCTACGCCTGGGATGTGGATTGCTGACAGGTGGCAAGAGTGAGACTCTGCCCAGCGAATTATCTTTGAGACTTCTAACATCGCTAGGGAACTCCTGGATCCCCCTTGATGGTTGATGTAAGCCACAGTCGTGATGTTGTCCGACTGAAATCTGATGAACCTCAGTGTTGCTAACTGAGGCCAAGCCAGAAGAGCCTTGTATATTGCTCTTAACTCCAGAATATTTATTGGGAGGAGTTTCTCCTCCTGAGTCCACGATCCCTGAGCCTTCAGGGAGTTCCAGACTGCGCCCCAACCTAGAAGGCTGGCATCTGTTGTTACAATCGTCCAATCTGGCCTGCAAAAGGTCATACCCTTGGACAGATGGACCCGAGAAAGCCACCAGAGAAGAGAATCTCTGGTCTCTTGATCCAGATTTAGTAGAGGAGACAAATCTGAGTAATCCCCATTCCACTGACTTAGCATGCATAATTGCAGCGGTCTGAGATGCAGGCGCGCAAATGGCACTATGTCTATTGCCGCTACCATTAAGCCGATTACTTCCATGCACTGAGCCACTGACGGGCGTGGAATGGAATGAAGGACACGGCAAGCATTTAGAAGTTTTGATAACCTGGACTCCGTCAGGTAAATTTTCATCTCTACAGAATCTATAAGAGTCCCTAGGAAGGAGACTCTTGTGAGTGGTGATAGAGAACTCTTTTCCACGTTCACTTTCCACCCATGCGACCTCAGAAATGCCAGAACTATCTCTGTATGAGACTTGGCAATTGAAAGCTTGACGCCTGTAGCCACCGCTATGCCTCGCGGTCTTAGAACCGCCAGAAGTGAGCCCAGAACCTTTGTAAAAATTCTCGGGGCAGTGGCCAACCCGAAGGGAAGAGCTACAAATTGGTAATGCCTGTCTAGAAAGGCAAACCTTAGGAACCGATGATGATCTTTGTGAATCGGTATGTGAAGGTAGGCATCCTTTAAGTCCACTGTAGTCATGTACTGACCCTCTTGGATCATGGGTAGGATGGTCCGAATAGTTTCCATTTTGAATGATGGAACTCTGAGGAATTTGTTTAAGATCTTTAGATCCAAGATTGGTCTGAAGGTTCCCTCTTTCTTGGGAACCACAAACAGATTTGAATAAATCCCTGTCCTTGTTCCGTCCGCGGAACTGGATGAATCACTCCCATTACTAGGAGGTCTTGCACACAGCTTAGGAATGCCTCTTTCTTTATCTGGTTTGCTGATAACCTTGAAAGATGAAATCTCCCTTGTGGAGGAGAAGCTTTGAAGTCCAGAAGATATCCCTGAAATATGATCTCCAACGCCCAGGGATCCTGAACATCTCTTGCCCACGCCTGGGCGAAGAGAGAAAGTCTGCCCCCCACTAGATCCGTTTCCGGATAGGGGGCCGTTCCTTCATGCTGTCTTGGGGGCAGCAGCAGGCTTTCTGGCCTCCTTGCCCTTGTTCCAGGACTGGTTAGGTTTCCAGGCCTGTCTGGAATGAGCAACAGTTCCCTCTTGTTTTGAAGCGGAGGAAGTTGATGCTGCTCCTGCCTTGAAATTTCGAAAGGCACGAAAATTAGACTGTTTGGCCTTTGATTTGGCCCTGTCCTGAGGAAGGGTATGACCCTTGCCTCCAGTAATGTCAGTAATAATTTCCTTCAAGCCAGGCCCGAATAAGGTCTGCCCCTTGAAAGGAATGTTGAGTAATTTAGCCGTTAGTTTAGTCAAATGAACAATGGCATCAGAAACAAATGAGTTAGCTAGCTTAAGTGTTCTAAGCTTGTCAATAATTTCATTCAATGGAGCTGTCTGGATGGCCTCTTCCAGGGCCTCAAACCAGAATGCCGCCGCAGCAGTGACAGGCGCAATGCATGCAAGGGGCTGTAAAATAAAACCTTGTTGAATAAACATTTTCTTAAGGTAACCCTCCAATTTTTTATCCATTGGATCTGAAAAAGCACAACTGTCCTCAACCGGGATAGTGGTACGCTTTGCTAAAGTAGAAACTGCTCCCTCCACCTTAGGGACCGTCTGCCATAAGTCCAGTGTAGTGGTGTCTATTGGAAACATTTTTCTAAATATAGGAGGTGGGGAAAAGGGCACACCGGGTCTATCCCACTCCTTGCTAATAATTTCTGTAAGCCTTTTAGGTATAGGAAAAACGTCAGTACACACCGGCACCGCATAGTATCTATCCAGCCTACACAATTTCTCTGGAATTGCAACTGTGTTACAGTCATTCAGAGCAGCTAATACCTCCCCAAGCAATACACGGAGGTTCTCAAGCTTAAATTTAAAATTAGAAATCTCTGAATCAGGTTTCCCCGAGTAAGAGATGTCACCCACAGACTGAAGCTCTCCGTCCTCATGTTCTGCATACTGTGACGCAGTATCAGACATGGCTCTAACAGCATTTGCACGCTCTGTATCTGTATCTCTCCTAACCCCAGAGCTATCGCGCTTGCCTCTTAATTCAGGCAATCTAGATAATACCTCTGACAGGGTATTATTCATGATTGCAGCCATGTCCTGCAAGGTAATCGCTATGGGCGTCCCTGATGTAATTGGCGCCATATTAGCGTGCGTCCCCTGAGCGGGAGGCGAAGGGTCTGACACGTGGGGAGAGTTAGTCGGCATAACTTCCCCCTCGACAGAACCCTCTGGTGATAATTATTTTATAGATAAAGACTGATCTTTACTGTTTAAGGTGAAATCAATACATTTAGTACACATTCTCCTATGGGGCTCCACCATGGCTTTCAAACATAATGAACAAGTAGGTTCCTCTGTGTCAGACATGTTTAAACAGACTAGCAATGAGACTAGCAAGCTTGGAAAACACTTTAAAACAAGTTTACAAGCAATATAAAAAACGTTACTGCGCCTTTAAGAAACACAAATTTTCCCAAATTTTGAAATAACAGTGAAAAAATGCAGTTACACTAACAAAATTTTTACAGTGTATATAATAAGTTAGCAGAGCATTGCACCCACTTGCAAATGGATGATTAACCCCTTAATAACAAAAACGTTTTTTAAACAGTCACAACAACTGCCACAGCTCTACTGTGGCTTTTTACCTCCCTCAATACGGCCTAGATTTGGAGTTCGGCGGTAGCCGTCAAAACCAGCGTTAGAGGCTCCTAACGCTGGTTTTGGCCGCCCGCTGGTATTTGGAGTCAGTGATTAAAGGGTCTAACGCTCACTTTTCAGCCGCGACTTTTCCATACCGCAGATCCCCTTACGTCAATTGCGTATCCTATCTTTTCAATGGGATCTTTCTAACGCCGGTATTTAGAGTCGTGGCTGAAGTGAGCGTTAGAGCTCTAACGACAAAACTCCAGCCGCCTGAAAATAGCAGGAGTTAAGAGCTTTCTGGCTAACGCTGGTTCATAAAGCTCTTAACTACTGTACCCTAAAGTACACTAACACCCATAAACTACCTATGTACCCCTAAACCGAGCTCCCCCCACATCGCCGCCACTCGATTAAAATTTTTAACCCCTAATCTGCCGACCGCCACCTACGTTATACTTATGTACCCCTAATCTGCTGCCCCTAACCCCGCCGACCCCTGTATTACATTTATTAACCCCTAACCTGCCCCCCACAACGTCGCCGCCCGCTACTTAAAATAATTAACCCCTAATCTTCCGACCGCAAAGCGCCGCCACCTACGTTATCCCTATGTACCCCTAATCTGCTACCCCTAACACCACCGACCCCTATATTATATTTATTAACCCCTAATCTGCCCCCCTCAACGTCGCTGACACCTGCCTACAATTATTAACCCCTAATCTGCCGAGCGGACCTGAGCGCTACTATAATAAAGTTATTAACCCCTAATCCGCCTCACTAACCCTATCATAAATAGTATTAACCCCTAATCTGCCCTCCCTAACATCGCCGACACCTACCTTCAATTATTAACCCCTAATCTGCAGAGCGGAGCTCACCGCTATTCTAATAAATGTATTAACCCCTAAAGCCAAGTCTAACCCTAACACTAACACCCCCCTAACTTAAATATAATTTACATCTAACGAAATAAATTAACTCTTATTAAATAAATGATTCCTATTTAAAGCTAAATACTTACCTGTAAAATAAATCCTAATATAGCTACAATATAAATTATAATTACATTGTAGCTATTTTAGGATTAATATTTATTTTACAGGCAACTTTGTAATTATTTTAACCAGGTACAATAGCTATTAAATAGTTAAGAACTATTTAATAGTTACCTAGTTAAAATAATAACAAATTTACCTGTAAAATAAATCCTAACCTAAGATATAATTAAACCTAACACTACCCTATCAATAAATTAATTAAATAAACTACCTACAATTACCTACAATTAACCTAACACTACACTATCAATAAATTAAACACAATTCCTACAAATAAATACAATTAAATAAACTAGCTAAAGTACAAAAAATAAAAAAGAACTAAGTTACAAAAAATAAAAAAATATTTACAAACATAAGAAAAATATTACAACAATTTTAAACTAATTACACCTACTCTAAGCCCCCTAATAAAATAACAAAGACCCCCAAAATAAAAAATTCCCTACCCTATTCTAAATTAAAAAAGTTACAAGCTCTTTTACCTTACCAGCCCTGAACAGGGCCCTTTGCGGGGCATGCCCCAAGAATTTCAGCTCTTTTGCCTGTAAAAGAATAAATACAATACCCCCCCCCAACATTACAACCCACCACCCACATACCCCTAATCTAACCCAAACCCCCCTTAAATAAACCTAACACTAAGCCCCTGAAGATCTTCCTACCTTGTCTTCACCATCCAGGTATCACCGATCCGTCCTGGCTCCAACATCTTCATCCAACCCAAGCGGGGGTTGGCGATCCATCATCCGGTGCTGAAGAGGTCCAGAAGAGGCTCCAAAGTCTTCCTCCTATCCGGCAAGAAGAGGACATCCGGACCGGCAAACATCTTCTCCAAGCGGCATCTTCGATCTTCTTCCATCCGGTGCGGAGCGGGTCCATCTTGAAGCAGGCGACGCGGATCCATCCTCTTCTTCAGTTGTCTCCCGACTAATGACGGTTCCTTTAAGGGATGTCATCCAAGATGGCGTCCCTCGAATTCCGATTGGCTGATAGGATTCTATCAGCCAATCGGAATTAAGGTAGGAATTTTCTGATTGGAACAGCCAATAGAATGCGAGCTCAATCTGATTGGCTGATTGGATCAGCCAATCGGATTGAACTTGATTCTGATTGGCTGATTCCATCAGCCAATCAGAAAATTCCTACCTTAATTCCGATTGGCTGATAGAATCCTATCAGCCAATCGGAATTCGAGGGACGCCATCTTGGATGACGTCCCTTAAAGGAACCGTCATTAGTCGGGAGACAACTGAAGAAGAGGATGGATCCGCGTCGCCTGCTTCAAGATGGACCCGCTCCGCACCGGATGGAAGAAGATCGAAGATGCCGCTTGGAGAAGATGTTTGCCGGTCCGGATGTCCTCTTCTTGCCGGATAGGAGGAAGACTTTGGAGCCTCTTCTGGACCTCTTCAGCACCGGATGATGGATCGCCAACCCCCGCTTGGGTTGGATGAAGATGTTGGAGCCAGGACGGATCGGTGATACCTGGATGGTGAAGACAAGGTAGGAAGATCTTCAGGGGCTTAGTGTTAGGTTTATTTAAGGGGGGTTTGGGTTAGATTAGGGGTATGTGGGTGGTGGGTTGTAATGTTGGGGGGGGGGGGGTATTGTATTTATTCTTTTACAGGCAAAAGAGCTGAAATTCTTGGGGCATGCCCCGCAAAGGGCCCTGTTCAGGGCTGGTAAGGTAAAAGAGCTTGTAACTTTTTTAATTTAGAATAGGGTAGGGAATTTTTTATTTTGGGGGTCTTTGTTATTTTATTAGGGGGCTTAGAGTAGGTGTAATTAGTTTAAAATTGTTGTAATATTTTTCTTATGTTTGTAAATATTTTTTTATTTTTTGTAACTTAGTTCTTTTTTATTTTTTGTACTTTAGCTAGTTTATTTAATTGTATTTATTTGTAGGAATTGTGTTTAATTAATTTATTGATAGTGTAGTGTTAGGTTAATTGTAGGTAATTGTAGGTAGTTTAATTAATTTATTGATAGGGTAGTGTTAGGTTTAATTATATCTTAGGTTAGGATTTATTTTACAGGTAAATTTGTTATTATTTTAACTAGGTAACTATTAAATAGTTCTTAACTATTTAATAGCTATTGTACCTGGTTAAAATAATTACAAAGTTGCCTGTAAAATAAATATTAATCCTAAAATAGCTACAATGTAATTATAATTTATATTGTAGCTATATTAGGGTTTATTTTACAGGTAAGTATTTAGCTTTAAATAGGAATCATTTATTTAATAAGAGTTAATTTATTTCGTTAGATGTAAATTATATTTAAGTTAGGGGGGTGTTAGTGTTAGACTTAGCTTTAGGGGTTAATACATTTATTAGAATAGCGGTGAGCTCCGCTCGGCAGATTAGGGGTTAATAATTGAAGGTAGGTGTCGGCGATGTTAGGGAGGGCAGATTAGGGGTTAATACTATTTATGATAGGGTTAGTGAGGCGGATTAGGGGTTAATAACTTTATTATAGTAGCGCTCAGGTCCGCTCGGCAGATTAGGGGTTAATAAGTGTAGGCAGGTGTCGGCGACGTTGAGGGGGGCAGATTAGGGGTTAATAAATATAATATAGGGGTCGGCGATGTTAGGGCAGCAGATTAGGGGTACATAGGGATAACGTAGGTTGCGGCGGTTTACGGAGCGGCAGATTAGGGGTTAAAAAAAATATGCAGGGGTCAGCGATAGCGGGGGCGGCAGATTAGGGGTTAATAAGTGTAAGGTTAGGGGTGTTTAGACTCGGGGTTCATGTTAGAGTGTTAGGTGCAGACGTAGGAAGTGTTTCCCCATAGGAAACAATGGGGCTGCGTAAGGAGCTGAACGCTGCTTTTTTGCAGGTGTTAGGTTTTTTTTCAGCTCAAACAGCCCCATTGTTTCCTATGGGGGAATCGTGCACGAGCAGGTTTTTGAGGCTGGCCGCGTCCGTAAGCAACTCTGGTATCGAGAGTTGCATTTGCGGTAAAAATGCTCTACGCTCCTTTTTTGGAGCCTAACGCAGCATTTGTTTGAACTCTCGATACCAGAGTTAAATTTATGGTGCGGCCAGAAAAAAGCCCGCGGAGCGTTAACAGCCCTTTTACCGCCAAACTCCAAATCTAGGCCTACGACTTTTGAAGCCTTTTGAGCCCTTCAGAGAAGTCCTGGATCATGCAGGAAGAAGCTGGATGTCTGTAATTTTTGCTGTGCAAAAAAACGCCAAAATAGGCCCCTCCCACTCATATTACAACAGTGGGAAGCCTCAGGGAACTGTTTCTAGGCAAAATTCAAGCCAGCCATGTGGAAAAAACTAGGCCCCAATAAGTTTTATCACCAAACATATGTAAAAAACGATTAAACATGCCAGCAAACGTTTTAAAATACACTTTTATAAGAGTATGTATCTCTATTAATAAGCCTGATACCAGTCGCTATCACTGCATTTAAGGCTTTACTTACATTACTTCGGTATCAGCAGCATTTTCTAGCAAATTCCATCCCTAGAAAAATATTTTAACTGCACATACCTTATTACAGGAAAACCTGCACGCTATTCCCCCTCTGAAGTTACCTCACTCCTCAGAATATGTGAGAACAGCAAAAGATCTTAGTTACTTCTGCTAGGCAGATTATTCTTCTTCTAAATACTGCCTGAGATAAACAGTACCCTCCGGTACCATTTAAAAATAAACTTTTGATTGAAGAAATAAACTAAGTATAAAACACCACAGTCCTCTCACGACCTCCATCTTAGTTGAGAGTTGCAAGAGAATGACTGGATATGGCAGTGAGGGGAGGAGCTATATAGCAGCTCTGCTGTGGGTGATCCTCTTGCAACTTCCTGTTGGGAAGGAGAATATCCCACAAGTAATGGATGATCCGTGGACTGGATACACTTAACAAGAGAAATAGCCCACTGAATACCTCAAAGTCCCCAAATCAGCCCTAATTATTGTGCTTCACCGTTACAGAACAAGGACACGCTCTATACAGCAACTGTCCACGCTTTACATGTCGATCCCTTAGGCTTTGAAATACTCTCAGCAAGCCCTGACAATAACCTTCTGGCCAATTGTTAATTTGAAACTGGTGGCTACCAGGGTGCTATTTATCTGACTGGTAGTGGGTCCCACGAATAACCCCCAAATAGACTGAGGCACATAGGGACACGCAGGCATTGAAGGTCTACATTTTACAGTTTACAGAGGAACAACTGCCCCGACAATCACCTTCACCTTGCAGGCCACCCCATCATCTAAGGCAAAATGTTTTTAGGCACACCACCTTACAGCTAACAGCTACACGCTTTCCTCCACGCCTTTTCCCGCTGCCCAACGTGACAGCGGGTCATACCCCACACTCCTTGTTCCATAATCGTCCTGTGAGGGCATTTCCCCTGGGGAGTAGCGTGTAGTAGAAGTTCCTCTGCCCTAAGACACCGTAACAGCTGTGAGGGAGCCAGCAACGACATAAAACTGAGTTAAGTGTCCCACAGCGCAAAGGTGCTATATCCTGCCCCATCTGGTGCTTGCTTGCACAGGAATAATATGGTAGCTGGCTAAAAAGAAAATGTCTTAAGGCTGGGGCCCATGGGGTGCTTCTGAGCAATTCTACAGCAATATAAGTGCATCAACCTATCCATACCAACTCTAGCACTCTATACCTGACACATCTAACATTCACCGCGCTGCCTCATTACAAGCATAAACTTGGCGGGAGAATGGCGCAGGCTCAGAGGAGAAAACCCAAGGGCCTCACAGGCCTAAAAACAAAATTTATGCTTACCTGATAAATTTATTTCTCTTGTGGTGTATCCAGTCCACGGATCATCCATTACTTGTGGGATACCAATACCAAAGCTATAGGACACGGATGAAGGGAGGGACAAGGCAGGCGCTTAAACGGAAGGCACCACTGCCTGTAAGACCTTTCTCCCAAAAATAGCCTCCGAAGAAGCAAAAGTATCAAATTTATAGAATTTAGAAAAAGTATGAAGCGAAGACCAAGTCGCCGCCTTACAAATCTGTTCAACAGAAGCCTCATTCTTAAAAGCCCATGTGGAAGCTACCACTCTAGTAGAATGAGCTGTAATTCTTTCAGGAGACTGCTGGCCAGCAGTCTCATAAGCTAAGCGGATTATACTTCTTAGCCAAAAAGATAGAGAAGTTGCCGAAGCCTTTTGGCCTCTCCTCTGTCCAGAGTAGACAACAAACAATGCAGATGTTTGACGAAAATCTTTAGTAGCTTGTAAATAAAACTTTAAAGCGCGAACCACGTCAAGATTGTGTAATAGACGTTCCTTCTTTGAAGAAGGATTAGGACACAGTGACGGAACAACAATCTCCTGATTGATATTTTTATTAGATACCACCTTAGGCAGAAAACCAGGTTTGGTATGTAACACTACCATATCTGCATGGAAAATGAGATAAGGGGAATCACATTGTAAAGCAGATAACTCCGAAACTCTTTGAGCCGAGGAGATAGCTACTAAAAACAGAACTTTCCAAGATAAGAGCTTAATATCTATGGAATGCAAAGGTTCAAACGGAACCCCTTGAAGAACTTTAAGAACTAAATTTAAACTCCATGGCGGAGCAACAGGTTTAAAAACAGGCTTGATTCTAACCAGAGCCTGACAAAACGCCTGTACATCTGGAACCTCAGCCAGACGTTTGTGCAAAAGAATAAACAGAGCAGAAATCTGTCCCTTTAAGGAACTAGCTGATAAACCCTTCTCCAATCCTTCTTGGAGAAAAGATAATATCCTAGGAATCCTGACTTTACTCCATGAGCAACCCTTGGATTCACACTAATGAAGATATTTACACCATATCTTATGATAGATTTTCCTGGTGACAGGCTTTCGCACCTGTATTAAGGTATCAATGACCGACTCGGAGAAACCACGCTTTGATAAAATCAAGCGTTCAATCTCCAAGCAGTCAGACGCAGAAAAAACAGAATTTATGCTTACCTGATAAATTACTTTCTCCAACGGTGTGTCCGGTCCACGGCGTCATCCATTACTTGTGGGAGATGTTCTCCCCCACAGGGAAAGGCAAGGAGAGCACACAGCAAGAGCTGTCCATATAGCTCCCCCTCTGGCTCCGCCCCCCAGTCATTCGACCGACGGTTAGGAGAAAAAGGAGAAACTATAGGGTGCCGTGGTGACTGTAGTGTATAAAGAAAAACATTTTTAACCTGATTAAAAAAAAACAGGGCGGGCCGTGGACCGGACACACCGTTGGAGAAAGTAATTTATCAGGTAAGCATAAATTCTGTTTTCTCCAACATTGGTGTGTCCGGTCCACGGCGTCATCCATTACTTGTGGGAACCAATACCAAAGCTTTAGGACACGGATGAAGGGAGGGAGCAAATCAGGTTACCTAAACAGAAGGCACCACGGCTTGCAAAACCTTTCTCCCAAAAACAGCCTCCGAAGAAGCAAAAATATCAAATTTGTAGAATTTGGCAAAAGTGTGCAGAGAAGACCAAGTCACTGCCTTACATATCTGGTCAACAGAAGCCTCGTTCTTATAGGCCCATGTGGAAGCCACAGCCCTAGTAGAGTGAGCTGTGATACGGTCAGGAGGCTGCCGTCCGGCAGTCTCATAAGCCAAGCGGATAATGCTTTTCAGCCAGAAAGAGAGAGAGGTAGCAGTAGCTTTTTGACCTCTCCTCTTACCAGAGTAAACGACAAACAAGGATGAGGTTTGTCTAAAATCTTTTGTTGCTTCTAAATAGAACTTTAAAGCACGAACAACATCTAAATTGTGTAATAAACGTTCCTTCTTTGAAACTGGATTCGGACACAAAGAAGGAACAACTATTTCCTGGTTGATGTTCTCGTTGGAAACAACTTATGGAAGAAAACCAGGCTTAGTACGCAAAACAACCTTATCTGAATGGAACACCAGATAGGATGGATCACACTGCAAAGCAGATAATTCAGAAACTCTTCTAGCAGAAGAAATAGCAACCAAAAACAGAACTTTCCAAGATCGTAACTTAATATCTATGGAATGTAAAGGTTCAAACGGAACCCCTTGAAGAACTGAAAGAACTAAATTTAGACTCCAAGGAGGAGTCATGGGTCTGTAAACAGGTTTGATTCTAACCAAAGCCTGAACAAAAGCTTGTACATCTGGCAAAGCTGCCAGTCGTTTGTGCAACAAGACGGATAATATATATTTTTTCCATATTTTATGGTAAATCCTTCTAGTCACAGGTTTTCTGGCTTGGACCAGAGTATCAATCACAGAATTTGAAAACCCACGCTTGGATAAAATCAAGCGTTCAATTTCCAAGCAGTCAGCTGCAGAGAAACTAGATTGGGATGTTCGAATGGACCTTGTACTAGAAGATCCTGTCTCAAAGGTAGCTTCCATGGTGGAGCCGATGACATATTCACCAGGTCTGCATACCAAGTCCTGCGTGGCCACGCAGGAGCTATCAGAATCACCGAGGCCTTCTCCTGTTTGATCCTGGCTATGAGCCTGGGGAGGAGAGGAAACGGTGGAAACACATATGCTAGGTTGAACGACCAAGGCGCCACTAATGCATCCACTAGAGTCGCCTTGGGATCCCTGGATCTGGACCCGTAGCAAGGAATCTTGAAGTTCTGACGGGACGCCATTAGATCCATGTCTGGAATGCCCCATAATTGGGTTAACTGAGCAAAGACCTCCGGATGGAGTTCCCACTCCCCCGGATGGAAAGTCTGACGACTCAAATAGTCCGCCTCCCAGTTGTCTATTCCTGGGATGTGAATAGCAGATAGATGGCAGGAGTGATTCTCTGCCCATTGGATTATCTTGGTTACTTCCTTCATCGCTAGGGAACTCTTTGTTCCCCCCTGATGATTGATGTACGCAACAGTCGTTATGTTGTCCGACTGAAATCTTATGAACCTGGCTTCCGCTAGCTGAGGCCAAGCCAGGAGCGCATTGAATACAGCTCTTAGTTCCAAAATGTTTATCGGGAGAAGCGACTCTTCCCGCGACCATAGGCCCTGAGCTTTCAGAGAGTCCAAGACCGCGCCCCACCCCAAGAGGCTGGCGTCGGTCGTGACGATGACCTACTCCGGTCTGGGGAAACTCATTCCCTGAGACAGGTGATCCTGGGTCAACCACCAGAGAAGTGAGTCCCTGGTTACCTGGTCTACTTGAATTTGGGGAGACAAGTCTGTATAGTCCCCATTCCACTGATTGAGCATGCACAGCTGTAATGGTCTTAGATGAATTCGACCAAAAGGAACCACATCCATTGCTGCGACCATTAGTCCTATTACTTCCATGCATTGAGCTATGGAGGGTTGAGGAATAGAGTGAAGAACTCGACAAGCTTTTAGAAGCTTTGTCTTTCTGACGTCTGTGAGAAAGATCTTCATTTCCACAGAATCTATTATTGTTCCCAGAAAAGGAACGCTTGTGGACGGTGACAGTGAACTTTTTTCTATGTTCACTTTCCACCCGTGAGATCTGAGAAAAGCCAACACAATGTCTGTATGAGCCCTCGCTTTGGAAAGAGACGACGCTTGGATTAGGATGTCGTCTAGATAAGGTGCTACAGCGATGCCCCTCGGTCTTAGGACCGCTAGAAGGGACCCTAGCACCTTTGATTCTGGGAGCGGTGGCTAAACCGAATGGAAGAGCCACAAACTGGTAATGTTTGTCCAGAAAGGCGAACCTCAGGAACTGATGATGAGATTTGTGGCTTGGGATATGCAAATACGCATCCTTCAGATCCACGGTAGTCAAAAATTGACCCTGCTGGATTGTTGGTAAGATTGTCCGAATGGTTTCCATCTTGAAGGATGGAACTCTGAGGAACTTGTTTAATATCTTTAAATCCAGAATTGGCCTGAAAGTTCCCTCTTTTTTTGGGAACCACAAACAGGTTTGAGTAAAACCCTAGACCTTGTTCCCTGGAGGGGACTGGGTTTATCACTCCCATCTTTGATAGGTCTCTTACACAATGTAAGAATGCCTGTTTCTTTATCTGGTCTGAAGATAAGCGAGACAGGTGGAACCTTCCCTTTGGAGGAAGTCCCTTGAATTCTAACAGGTATCCCTTGGAAACTATCTCTAGTGCCCAGGGATCCAGAACATCTCTTGCCCAAGCCTGAGCGAAGAGAGATAGTCTGCCCCCTACCAGATCCGGTCCCGGATCGGGGGCTACCCCTTCATGCTGTCTTGGTAGCAGCAGCAGGTTTCTTGGTTTGTTTACCCTTGTTCCAGCCTTGCATGGGCTTCCAAGCGGGTTTGGGCTGGGCCGCGTTACCTTCTTGTCTAGCGGCAGTGGTGTTATTAGCAGGTCCGTTCCTGAAATTGCAAAAGGAACGAAAATTAGACTTGTTCTTAGCCTTAAAAGGCCTATCTTGTGGGAGGGCATGGCCCTTACCCCCAGTGGTGTCTGAAATAATTTCCTTCAATTCCGGCCCAAAATGGGTCTTACCCTTGAAAGGAATATTCAGTAACTTAGTCTTGGACGACACGTCTGCCGACCAGGATTTTAGCCAAAAGCGCCCTCCGCGCTACTATAGCAAAACCTGAGTTTTTCGCCGCCAATTTCGTTATTTGAAAGGCGGCATCCAATATAAAGGAATTAGCTAACTTTAATGCGTGAATTCTGTCCATGACTTCTTCATAGGAAGTCTCTTTCTGGAGCGACCTTTCTAGTTCTTCGAACCAAAAGGATGCCGCTGAAGTGACAGTAATAACACACGTAGCTGGTTGAAGGATGAACCCTTGCTGAACAAAAATCTTTTTAAGCAATCCTTCCAATTTTTTATCCATAGGATCTTTGAAAGCGCAGCTGCCCTCAACCTTCGGGACCGTTTGCCATGCGTCCCTTCTAGGGTCTACTATGGGAAACATTTTCTTAAATATAGGAGGTGGGGCAAAGGGTACACCTGGCTTCTCCCACTCCTTTTCCACTATGTTCGCTACCCTCTTAGGTATTGGAAAAGCGTCGTTGTGCACTGGGACCTCTAAAAATGTGTCCAATTTGCACAACTTCTCTGGTACTACCATGGAATCACAGTCATCCAGAGTAGCTAATACCTCCTTAAGCAAAGCGCGGAGATGTTCTAGCTTAAACTTAAATGCCACTAGATCAGGTTCTGCCTGTTGAGAAATTTTTCCTGAGTCTGAAATTTCACCCTCAGACAGCCCTTCCCTCACAGCCAATTCCGATTGATGTGAGGGTAAAATAGATAAGGCATCGTCAGCGTCCGATTGTTCATCTTTTTTATCTGTATTTAAAACTGAACAATCACGCTTTCTCTGAAAAAACTGGCAGTTTGGAT
Source organism: Bombina bombina (assembly GCF_027579735.1). NCBI lineage: Eukaryota > Metazoa > Chordata > Amphibia > Anura > Bombinatoridae > Bombina > Bombina bombina. The sequence goes on from NC_069504.1 coordinate 643,584,943, forward strand.
AAAAGATTTGCTATAGAATTATCCACTACTGCTGATAATTGTTGCATAGAAATAAGCACTGGCACGCTAGGTGTCGCCTGCGTGGGCAAAGCTGGTGTAGACACAGAAGGAGAGGATGTAGAGCTATCCCCACTACCTTCATTAGATAAATCATCTTGGGCAACATTATGAAAAATAACAGAGCTGTCCTGATTTTGTTTGGACGCTATGGCGCAATTATCACAAACACTCGAAGGGGGAACCACATTTGTCTCTATACACACAGAACATAGGTTATCTGATGGAACAGACATGTTAAACAGATTTAGGCAGGCAAACAATGCAATAAAAACGATTTTAAACAAAAACGTTACTGTCTCTTTAAATAATAAAATGACACATTTATTTCTGAATGTTCAAAAAACTATGAAGGCAATATCCGATTTTTCTGAAATTTGGACCTCAGTGTCTTAATGCTTAGAAAGTATTGCACAGCAAATATGGAGACTCTAGCTCTTAAAACAAGCAAACCGGAGCTAATTGTTGGATTTAACCGTTTTTACACACCACAATCCCAGCTACAGCCTTGCTGCAGCTTTTTACCTTCCTTAGGGGGTCACCATTCACAGAAAAAAGCCTTTTGGAGTCACTTTCTGAACCACAGGACCCTCTCACATGAATCTGCATGCTGAAATTCAACTGCACAGCTGAAGTGCCAAAATGAGGCTTCCTCCCTCAGCACACTAGAGTGAAGGGGCCTTTCTGACTAGATTTAGGTGTCTAAAACAAGCCAGATCAATAAAAAACGTTCCCAAGTGTATGTGAGCTTATAAAATATTTCAAATGGTATAATATTGTAATAAAAACCAATCGATTTAGCCCCTAACAGTGTCTACCAGCATAAAAAACAAAAAGGGGAAGCCTGTTATCTTTTTTGCTGAGGTGAAAGAAAAATGGCTTACCGTTTCCCCTGAGGGGAAAAATGACTGTCATCTAGCATTAGCCTGTGTTGTTAGAAGGAGACTAGTCATACCTGAAGCAGATGAGTCTGCAAACTGTTACCCCCAACTGAAGTTCTCTTGTTTCAACAGTCCTGCGTGGTAACAGTAATGGATTTTAGTTACTTGTGCTAAAATCATAGCCCTCTTAAACAGAAATCTTCATCACTTTTCTGTTATAGAGTAAATAGTACAAGCCAGCACTATTTTAAAATAACAAACTCTTGATAGAAGAATAAAAAACTACAACTAACACCACAAACTCCTCGCCATCCCCGTGGTAGATGCTACTTGTTCAGAGCGGCAAGGAGAATGACTGGGGGGCGGAGCCAGAGGGGGAGCTATATGGACAGCTCTTGCTGTGTGCTCTCCTTGCCTTTCCCTGTGGGGGAGAACATTTCCCACAAGTAATGGATGACGCCGTGGACCGGACACACCAATGTTGGAGAAATTAGATTTGGATGGTTGAAAGGACCCTGAAGTAGAAGGTCCTGTGTCAGAGGAAGAGTCCATGGTGGAGAGGATGACATGTCCACCAGATCTGCATACCAAGTCCTGCGAGGCCACGCAGGTGCTATCAAAATCACTGAAGCTCTATCCTGTTTGATCTTGGCAATCAGACGAGGGAGCAGAGGAAACAGTGGAAACACATAAGCCAGGTTGAAGGACCAAGGCACTGCTAGAGCATCTATCAGTGCTGCCTTGGGATCCCTGGACCTGGAACCGTAACAAGGAAGCTTGGCGTTCTGACGAGATGCCATGAGATCCAGTTCTGGTTTGCCCCAAAGTTGAATCAACTGTGCAAATACCTCCGGATGGAGCTCCCACTCCCCTGGATGAAAAGTCTGTCGACTTAGAAAATCCGCCTCCCAGTTCTCTACTCCTGGGATATGGATAGCTGATAGATGGCAAGAGTGAATCTCTGCCCATCGATTATCTTTGAAACCTCCAATATTGCTAGGGAACTCCTTGTTCCCCCTTGATGGTTGATGTAAGCTACAGTCGTGATGTTGTCCGACTGAAATCTGATGAACCTGACCGCAGCTAGCTGAGGCCAAGCCTGAAGAGCATTGAATATCGCTCTTAGTTCCAGAATGTTTATCGGAAGGAGTGCTTCCTCCTGAGTCCACGATCCCTGAGCCTTCAGGGAGTTCCAGACTGCACCCCAGCCCAGAAGGCTGGCATCTATTGTTACTATTGTCCAATCTGGCCTGCGGAAGGTCATACCTTTGGACAGATGGACCCGAGATAACCACCAGAGAAGAGAATCCCTGGTCTCTTGATCCAGATTTAGTAGAGGGGACAAATCCGTGTAATCCCCATTCCACTGACTGAGCATGCAGAGTTGCAGCGGTCTGAGATGTAGGCGGGCAAACGGCACTATGTCCATTGCCGCTACCATTAAGCCGATTACTTCCATACACTGAGCCACTGAAGGGCGAGAAGTAGAATAAAGAACACGGCAGGAATTTTGAAGTTTTGACAACCTGGCCTCTGTCAGGTAAATCTTCATTTCTACAGAATCTATCAGAGTTCCCAGGAAGGAAACTCTTGTGAGAGGGGATAGAGAACTCTTCTTTTCGTTCACTTTCCACCCATGAGACCTGAGGAATGCCAGAACAATGTCCGTATGGGACTTGGCAATTTGGAAATTCGACGCCTGTATCAGAATGTCGTCTAAGTAAGGGGCTACTGCTATGCCCCGCGGCCTTAGGACCGCCAGAAGTGACCCCAGAACCTTCGTAAAGATTCTTGGTGCCGTAGCCAACCCAAAGGGAAGAGCCACAAACTGGTAATACCTGTCTAGGAAGGCGAACCTGAGAAACCGATGATGATCTTTGTGTATCGGAATGTGAAGATAAGCATCCTTTAAGTCCACGGTAGTCATGTATTGACCCTCCTGGATCATAGGTAGGATGGTTTGAATAGTCTCCATCTTGAAAGATGGGACCCTGAGAAATTTGTTTAGGATCTTGAGATCTAAGATTGGTCTGAAGGTTCCCTCTTTCTTGGGAACCACAAAGAGATTTGAATAGAAGCCTTGCCACTGTTCCTCCTTTGGAACTGGGTGGATCACTCCCATAACTAGGAGGTCTTGAACACAATGTAAGAATGCCTCTCTCTTTATCTGGTCTGCAGATAATTGTGAGAGGTGAAATCTTCCTTTTGGGGAAGAAGCTTTGAAGTCCAGAAGATATCCCTGGGACACAATTTCCAACGCCCAGGGATCCTGGACATCTCTTGCCCAAGCCTGGGCGAAGAGAGAAAGTCTGCCCCCTACTAGATCCGTTACCGGATCGGGGGCTGATCTTTCATGCTGTCTTAGAGGCAGCAGCAGGCATCTTGGCCTGCTTACCTTTGTTCCAGGCCTGGTTAGGTCTCCAGACCGGCTTGGACTGGGCAAAATTTCCCTCTTGTTTTGCATTAGAGGGAGTTGATGCCGCGCTCGTCTTAAAGTTTCGAAAGGCACGAAAATTAGTTTGTTTGGTCCTTAATTTATTAGACCTATCCTGAGGAAGGGCATGACCTTTTCCTCCGGTAATATCAGAAATGATCTCCTTCAGTCCAGGCCCGAATAGGGTCTGCCCCTTGAAGGGAATGTTGAGAAGCTTAGACTTTGAAGTAACGTCAGCTGACCAGGATTTAAGCCATAGCGCCCTACGCGCCTGTATAGCAAAACCTGATTTCATAGCCGTTAGTTTGGTTAAATGAACAACGGCGTCAGAAACAAATAAATTGGTTAGCTTAAGCGCTTTAAGCTTGTCAAGTATGTCATCCAATGGGGTTTCTACCTGTAAGGCCTCTTCCAGAGACTCAAACCAGAAGGCCGCAGCAGCAGTGACCGGGGCAATGCATGCAAGAGGCTGGAGAATAAAACCTTGTTGAATAAACATTTTCTTAAGGTAACCCTCTAACTTTTTATCCATTGGATCTAGGAAAGCACAACTGTCCTCGACGGGAATAGTTGTACGCTTAGCTAGGGTAGAAACTGCTCCTTCCACCTTAGGGACCGTTTGCCATAAGTCCCGTGTAGCGGCATCTATTTGAAACATTTTCTTAAAAATAGGAGGGGGAGAGAACGGTACACCTGGTCTATCCCATTCCTTAGTAATAATTTCTGAAAAACCTTTAGGTATTGGAAAAACATCAGTGTAAACAGGACCTGCATAGTATTTATCCAATCTACACAATTTCTCTGGCACTATAATGGTGTCACAGTCATCCAGAGTAGCTAAAACCTCCCTGAGCAACACGCAGAGGTGTTCAAGCTTAAATTTAAATGTAGACATATCAGAATCAGGTTGAAGCATCTTCCCTGAGTCAGAAAAATCACCCACAGAAAGAAGCTCTCCTGCCTCAGCTTCTGCATATTGTGAGGGGATATCAGACATAGCTACTAAAGCGTCAGAGAGCTCTGTATTTTTTCTAGTCCCAGAGCTGTCTTGCTTTCCTTGTAACCCTGGTAGTTTGGACAATACTGCTGTAAGGGTATGATCCATAACTGCCGCCATGTCTTAACTACATAAATTCACCACATCTCTCTAGCTACTTCCTATCTTGTCGAGAGCTGCAAGAGAATGACTGGTAGGTGGCAGTTAGGGGAGGAGCTATATAGACAGCTCTGCTGTGGGCGATCCTCTTGCAGCTTCCTGTTGGGAAGGAGAATATCCCACAAGTAATGGATGATCCGTGGACTGGATACACCTTACAAGAGAAAAGAACAACGAAGGAACAATTCCAGCAATCCGGAGAGGTCTGGAGCGAGGTTCAGAGGATGATCTCTCCGACTCAACCTGTCTTTCAGATCCAAGTACTGAACGAGACCTCAATGCCGCTTCTCTACCGGCCAGTTTGGCACATATTGCAGGAGCCAACAATAACATGATGGAACCGATAAAAAAGGAAATTTATTCTTACCTGATAAATTTGTTTCTTTTACGATACGATGAGTCCACGGAATTCATCCTTACTTGTGGGATATCGCCTCCTGGTCAGCAGGAGGAGGCAAAGAGCACCACAGCAGAGCTATATATATATAGCTCCTCCCTTCCCTCCCACTCCAGTCATTCGACCAAAGTTAGGAAAGGAAAGGCCAAGGTGCAGAGGTGACTGAAGTTTAACCAATGAAAGACCTGTCTTATAAAAACAGGGTGGGCCGTGGACTCATCGTATCGTAAAAGAAACAAATTTATCAGGTAAGAATAAATTTCCTTTTCCTTTACAAGATAAGATGAGTCCACAGAATTCATCCTTACTTGTGGGATACAATACCAAAGCTATAGTACATGGATGAAACGGGAGGGACCACTGCTTGAAGCACTTTCCTCCCAAAAACAGCCTCAGATGAGGCAAAAGTATCGAATTTGTAGAATTTGGAAAAAGTATGAAGAGACGACCAGGTTGCAGCTTTGCAAATCTGTTCAACAGAAGCATCATTTTTGAATGCCCATGAGGAAGCCACAGCTCTAGTGGAATGAGCCGTAATTCGTTCAGGAGGCTGCTGTCCAGCAGTCTCATATGCAAAACGGACGATACTCTTCAGCCAAAAAGAAAGAGAGGTATCCGTAGCTTTCTGACCCCTACGTCTCCCTGAAAAAATAACAAACAAGGAAGACGATTGACGAAAATCCTTAGTCGCCTGTAAATAGAACTTCAAGGCACGGACCACGTCCAAATTATGTAACAGACGCTCCTTCTTAGAAGAAGGATTAGGACACAAGGAAGGAACCACAATTTCCTGATTAATATTCTTGTTTGAAACAACCTTAGGAAGAAACCCAGGTTTGGTATGTAACACCACTTTATCAGAATGAAAAATAAGATAAGGGGAATCACATTGTAATGCTGAAAGCTCAGAGACTCTGCGAGCAGAAGAAATATCAACTAAAAATAAAATTTTCCAAGATAACAACTTAATATCTATGGAATGCATGGGTTCAAACGGAACCCCTTGAAGAACATTAAGAACTGAATTCAAACTCCAAGGAGGAGCAATTGGTCTAAACACAGGCCTGATTCTTGTCAGAGCCTGACAAAAAGATTGAACATCTGCCAGACGCTTGTGTAGCAAAATAGACAAAGCAGACATCTGTCCCTTTAAGGAACTTGCTGACAACCCTTTCTCCAATCCTTGGAGAAAAGATAAAATCCTGGGAATCCTAACCCTACTCCATGAGTAGCCCTTGGATTCGCACCAATAAAGATATTTGCCCCATATCTTATGGTAAATCTTTCTAGTAACAGGCTTACGTGCCTGAATTAAGGTATCAATGACCGAATCAGAGAACCCTCGCTTAGATAAAATCAAGCGTTCAATCTCCAAGCAGTTAGCTGCAGAGAAATTAGATTCGGATGATGGAAGGGTTCCTGAATGAGAAGGTCTACCCTCAATGAAAGTTTCCACGTTGGTTGAGATGACATTTCCACCAGATCGGCATACCAAGTCCTGCGAGGCCACGCAGGAGCGATGAGGATTACCAAAGCCCTCTCCTGTTTGACTCGAGCAATTACCCGGGGAAGGAGAGCAAATGGAGGGAACACATAAGCTAGGTTGAACGACCAAGGCACTGCCCAGGCATCTATCAGTTCGGCCTGGGGACCTCTGGACCTGGACCCGTATCTCGAAGCTTTGCATTCTGACGCGATGCCATAAGATCCAACTCCGGCCTGCCCCATCTGAGAATCAGATTGGCAAATACCTCCGGATGGAGTTCCCATTCCCCCGGATGAAAAGTCTGTCTGCTCAGAAAATCCGCTTCCCAGTTTTCCACTCCTGGAATGTGGATTGCCAACAGAAAACAAGAGTGAGCCTCTGCCCACTGAATTATCTTGGCTACTTCTGTCATCGCTAAGGAACTCCTTGTTCCTCCCTGATGATTGATGTAAGCTACAGTCATAATGTTGTCCGACTGGAATATGATGAACCTGGCCGAAGCCAACTGAGGCCAAGCCTGAAGAGCATTGAATATTGCTCTCAACTCTAGGATATTGATGGGAAGTAGAGACTCCAATTGAGACCATACACCCTGAGCCCTCAAGTTCGAGACTGCTCCCCATCCTATCAGGCTGGCGTCCGTTGTCACTATCACCCATGAGGGTCTGCGGAAGCATGTCCCCTGGGATAGATGATCCAACGACAACCACCATAGAAGAGAGTCCCTTGTTTCCTGATCCAGATTTATTTGAGGAGACAAATTTGTGTAATCTCCATTCCACTGTCTGTGCATACTCAGTTGCAGAGGTCTGAGATGAAAATGAGCAAACGGAACAATGTCCATTGCCGCTACCATCAACTCAATCGCCTCCATGCACTGAGCCACTGACGGCCGAGGATTGGCCTGAAGGGATCTGCATGTATTCAGAATCTTTAACTGTCTGACCTCTGTCAGAAAGATCTTCATGGATAGAGAGTCGATTAGAGTTTCCAAGAACGGAACCTTTGTCTGTGGAACTAGCAAACTCTTTTCTAGATTCACTGTGTCCTCAGAAAAAATAGAACAATGTCGGTATGAGACTTTGCTAGCTGATAAGACGACGCCTGGATCAAAATATCGTCCAGATAAGGCGCCACCGCAATGCCCCGCGGTCTTAGAACCTCCAGCAGAGACCCCAGAACTTTTGTGAAAATTCTGGGTGCCGTGGCCAGACCGAAAGGCAGAGCCACAAACTAAAAATGTTTGTCCGGAAAGGCAAACCTCAGGAACTTGTGATGATCTCTGTGGATAGGAACATGAAGATATGCATCCTTTAGATCCACGGTAGTCATAAATTGACCCTCCTGGATCAAAGGAAGAATGGTACAAATAGTTTCCATCTTGAAGGATGGAACACTGAGAAATTTGTTTAGACTCTTGAGGTCTAAAATATGTCGGAACGTTCCCTCTTTTTTTGGAACTACGAAGAGATTTGAATAAAACCCTTGTCCCTGTTCTTGTATTGGAACGTGACATATTACTCCCATGAAAGAGAGATCTCTTACACATCGTAAGAACGCCTCTCTCTTTATCTGGTCTACAGATAATCGTGAAAGGAGAAACCTTCCTCTGGGGGAGGAATTTTTGAACTCCAACTGATACCCCTGAGACACAATTTCTATTATCCAGGGATCCTGAACGTCTCTTATCCAAGCCTGGACAAAGAGAGAAAGTCTGCCCCCTAACAGATCCGGTCCCGGATCGGGGGCCGACCCTTCATGCCGACTTGGTAGTGGCAGCCGGCTTCTTGGATTGCTTACCCTTGTTCCAAGACTGGGCGGGTCTCCAAGTGGACTTGTTTTGTGGGTAATCCCCTTCCTGTTTAGAGGAAGAGGGAACTCCCTTGAAATTTCGAAAGGAACGAAAATGACTGTCTCCCTCTCTGTTTGGACTTCTTATCCTGAGAGAGGAGATGACGCTTACCTCCCGTTATGTCAGAAATAATTTCCTTCAAGTCAGGCCCGAACAGGGTCTTCCCCTTGTAAGGAATAGCCAAAAGCTTAGACTTGGATGACACATCCGCAGACCAAGACTTCAACCATAAAGCCCTGCGTGCTAAGATGGCAAAGCCCGATCTCTTAGCCGCCAACTTGGTAATCTGCAGAGAAGCATCCGTAATAAACAAATTAGCTAATTTAAGAGCTTTAATCCAATCCTGTATCTCTTCCAAGGGGGTCTCTGTCTTAAGAGACTCCTCTAGAGCATCAAACCAGAAAGCAGCCGCACTAGTCACAGTAACAATGCAGGCCGCCGGTTGTAAAAGAAATCCCTGGTGGATGTAAACTTTCTTAAGAAGACCCTCTAACTTATCCATAGGGTCTTTAAAAGCACAACTATCCTCGATAGGAATAGTAGTTCGCTTGGCCAGGGTAGAAATAGCCCCCTCTACCTTAGGGAACGTCTGCCAAGAATCCCTAATAGCGTCGGCTATAGGATACATCTTTTTAAATATGGGCGAAGAAGAAAAAGGAATACCAGGTCTTTCCTATTCCTTTGCAATGATCTCCGAAGTCCTTTTAGGAACTGGAAAGACATCTGAGTAAGAAGGAACTTCTAAATATTTGTCTAACTTACTCAATTTCTCTGGCGGGACTATGATTGAGTCACAGTCATCCAAGGTAATGAAACACCTCTCTCAGCAATAAACGAAGGTGTTCAAGCTTAAACCTGAAAGAAACCACATCAGGATCAGCCAAGGGCAAAGCACTCCCTTCTTCAGAGAGTTCTCTTAATGTAAGGCCCTCTCACAACAGGAGGGGCAAAAAGGAACTGGAGGTTCAACAGTGGCAGTCAAACACATGGAGCAAGCTGCAGTCTGGATATCTGAATCCATACAGATTAGGAAAAAAGTAAATTTTTATTGTACAATTTTACATAAAAATGAAAACCTCAATAAACGATTTACCAAATAACAAGTGAAAAGGAGAAACAGTACAATATAATTCTGATAGTACTGTCCCTTTAAAAAATACGACAGGAACGTTTTTGAAGTATAGGAAAAACCCGTCAATTAACTAATGCACACTAGAGCACCTCTCCTCAACAGCTCTGCTGAGGCGCCTACCTGCCGCCGACCTTTCTAGTCACAAATCAGGACGTCAGGTCATGACACCCAAAACCGCTTGCTTTATTCGCAAAACATGCGGTTAACCCTGCCCCTCGTGGGCGCGACCTAATGCACAGTCTGATTGTACTAAAAAAATGTCTACAGCAGCCAAATACACTCTCCCAGCGTCAGCCCTAAGTCCCCTTTTTTTAAAGGCCAGTGTCAGATCAATTACCCGGTCCCTAAAACAAGCATGATAGTGTATCCAGGCCAACGTCATAAACGGCCAGTACAGACTGAAACCATAAAGTGTAATGTCGGGTAGCATGGTCTGCCTTATATGTCCCATGAGCACCCACACCCTGTTACTAGGACAGCCCTTCAGAGACCATAGTCCCCAACAGATGAGAGATGCACAGTCGATTCTGAGATGTGCTGCAAGCCCCAGAAATAAAGACTGCACTTACCTCAATGCCGAGTAACAGCATGAAAGTTTCACAGTCCCAAGAGGTCTTCTTCTCTCCTGCAGCTCTGTGAACACATAAGGGCCTCAGTTAATAATCTCTGAAACCATCAACATAAGGGCAGCACAAGTATGGGAGACGCAGTGAGGCTAAAACCCCACCAGTTCCCATTGCTTTAAAGCCACCTGTAGCTCTACTCTAGAGGCTGACAAGGAATACGGCTACACCCTAAAGTAAAATAGCACACTTTGGTACCATTTTAAAAATAGAAAACTCTTGATTGAAGAATCTAAACTAACACCTCACTTTACCTCTTCCTATCACTAACACAGGCAAAGAGAATGACTGAAGTGGGAGGGAAGGGAGGAGCTATATATACAGCTCTGCTGTGGTGCTCTTTGCCGCCTCCTGCTGACCAGGAGGCGATATCCCACAAGTAAGGATGAATTCCGTGGACTCATCGTATCTTGTAAAATAAATCATGCTAGTGTCTCATCATGAATCCATTTGCAAAAGGTTTGATAAGTCAAGCTCAGAGTAGAGGAGAGATATCGCTTCAATTTGGAGACCGAACTGATTCCCTGGAGCGCAAGCAGGAAGATCTCTCGGTGGATCACGCAAATCTGATGATATCATACTTGGAATGCCTGGCAGGACAAATCACGACATTGGGGTCTAACTTGGCAGACCTGGAAGACCGCTCCAGGCGCAACAATGTTCGCCTGAGAGGCATCCCTGAGAGCAGTCCCCCCCCAAGGACTTACAACCCTATCTGCAGGAAGTGTTTACAGCTGCTCTTGGACCTTTACAGGATCCTGAATCGACAGAGCCCACAGGGCGATTAGACCAAGTGCCCTATCAGACGACAAGCCCAGGGATGTAGTGGTGAGACTGCACTATTACACCTTTCTGGAGAAATTTCTAAGAGCAGTTAACTCTGGGTCCCTAAAAGCCTCGAAGTTTGATAGTCTGCAGATATTCCCAGACCTTTCCCCACATACCTTACAGCAGTGAAAGGCCTACCAGGATTTCACAAGGATCCTCAGGAACAATGAAATTAAGTATAGGTGGGATTTCCCAGTACGACTATTTATCACCAAGGATGACATCCAGCACATTATAACTTTACCGGAGCAAGCCAGAAATCTTCTCTCCAAATGGGACCTGCTTCCTGACAGACATTCCTCTGCAAACTCCAAGGCTCCCGCCGGGGAACGGAGGGCTGAGGCCCTGCCATGGAAGCAGCTTCCCCCCAGGGAGAAAAACAGAAGCTCTTCGCAAGCTCCCACTTCAAATACCCTACCATCTGCTGTTGAAGCTGAATGAGGTCCGAGGACGGACTCCCCTGTACTCTCTTCACTAAAGCCCCACAGGAATTGAACACTCTCGTGTGGGTCCACGAAACTGACTCTAGGCCTCCCTGATTTGAGAGGTCTTGAATACAAGTCTCTGTATCCTTTTTGATTGGTTACTTAACTGTTTTAGAGTTAACAATGTTTTGGGGGATTTGGGTACATGTGGTTTTGCACCTGTTTTTTTCTCCCCAGGCACATCACCCCAAAGCATTGCTGGAGTAAAGATGGACTTTCCAGAGAGTAACCCCCCCTGGGTTTTGACCTTAAGAGAGTAAGAGGAGAGGGCCACTGAATCCAACATCCCTCTCGAATACTATGTTAGATATGTTTAAGTTGTATGGTTAAAAGTGTGACCCTGTTGGGGGGGCTGTAGTGAGGGGCCCCATGACTCTCCGCCCACCCTCCTTTCCATAAGTGCATTAGGTTGTAACTGACATGCAGGAACTGTTGACAGGTTTAACCCCACCCCTGCCCAGCCGGTCCCACCTTGAGGTTCTGCCTCAGAGATTCAGTTCCCCATCCAGACAAATAGCCAACCTTCCTTCGGGCCTTCCCAGACCCATACGCCCAACATCAGTTAATGCATGACGGGTTTTGGTTTTTCGAAGGTCCTGCCTTATGCCCTGGGGCCATCCACTTAACCCCCATAACAACGGTAAACTGAACGAAGCCCAACTTCCCAACCCAACTGGTTACAGACCCCAGCGAGCCATCGATTGTCTTTGGGGGGTGACTGACTGCCCCTTCCCCGTCAGGCACGCTGACCCCGAGCTATACCCGCTCTGGTAACTTACGGATACCGCAACCCCCCTCCCCCTCATTCATTCTCTCCTATCACCCATTAAGTAGCCCCAGTAATACCCATGTGAGCTTTCACCCCCCCCTCACTAATTCCTTTCTTGGTGAGGCGGCTTCACTCCAAACAGCTCGGTCATCCCGGCTCGGCCTTTAGAATATTACTGTTTGGGATGGGGCAACACCACACTAGGGACATTATTGTGTACAGGGACGTATACCCGCTGTCTAGTTTCAGTCTCCCCCCAAGGGGGAAAGGAAAGAAAGGGAAAAAAAAAAAAAAAAAGAGGAAAAGGGAAAGGAGGAAAAAAAAAAAGCGAAAAGGGGTCTCATCGCTTCACTGTTATGTATTGACTGGTTATATTTATGTTAACACAGGTTTATCTGTATTCTTGTCGTAATTAAGTTACTGAATGTACTCAAGGTTATGCACTAGCAGAAAACGTATTGTTTCAACGATAGACAATGATCGCTGTAATAATTGTCAATTACCAAGGTCCATTCCAAAGCTCGGGCTCACCCCTCTGGGCCCATATGGTCTTATGTTTGTAGAAATTTACCCTACCTAACTTATTTCCTGTGCCCTTGGTACTCCCCCCCCCCACCCCCACTATTGGGTCTGCTCTGTCCTTCTTTCTTTTTATGGGGGGGAAGTACAGCGCAGATATTGGCTGTGTTTATTTTACCACAGACATTCACTAATCCAAATTTGAAGTAAATCACCCTCAGAGACTAAGAAATGCCCACTACGATAGTCTGTATCGGTGTAGCTAGTAAGATTTAACTAGTAATCTCCATCCTCCCCCTCTACCTTTTTTTTGACCCAACTCAGCATGGTTTTTAAATTTGCCACCCTGAATAATCAGGGACTGAACTCACCAACAAAGAGGAGTCTTCAGGAGACCCACTGGCCTCAGGGCTCTTCATTCATGCAGAACTCTAAACTTTTTCCAATATGCCTGTCGGCCTCTCACCCAACAAAAAATAGAGGTGTCGCCATCATGGTTCACAAGTCAGTGGCGTGCGATATCCAGCATTTAGAGAGGGACCCGGAGGGCAGGTATCTTCTGCTGGTCTGCACTCTGTCCAATATACCTTGGCTTCATTATATGCCTTGAATGTAGGCCAGCTCACCTTCCTGAAATCAGTACTCCCCCTGATAGACCGAATATGCAGAGGCGTCCTGCTGGTGGGGTGGGGCACCTGAACACAGTATAGGACCCGATCTTAGATAGGAGACCCTCCAAACATAAACCTCCGGATGCAACAGTCAACCGTGCCTTTTCTCAATTTAGATCCGTAATGTACCAGTATAGCCTGTACGACTTGTGTAGATGTCTGTCTCCCTCTGAGAGGGATTTCACTTTTTATTCTAACCCCCATCTAGGCTATTCAAGGATTAATTACCTATTGTGTCATGCCCCCCTCCTGGACAGACTCTCTCATCCTTCAATTCAGATATGCCCATGGTCGGACCATGACATGATCTCCATAGTTCTCGCCAACATATACAGAGATGGCAGAAGCTCTGTTTATTCCAAGAAAATTGTTTGTGACAAGAGGTCACAATTTAGGGTTGGAGGAAAACATAATTTATGCTTACCTGATAAATTTATTTCTCTTGTAGTGTAGTCAGTCCATGGGTCATCCATTACTTATGGAATATATCTCTTCCTAACAGGAAGCTGCAAGAGGATCACCCAAGCAGAGCTGCTATATAGCTCCTCACCTCACATGTCATATTCAGTCATTCGACCAAAACCAGACGAGAAAGGAGAAACCATAGGGTGCAGTGGTGACTGGAGTTTAATTAAAATTTAGATCTGCCTTAAAGACAGGGCGGGCCGTGGATTGACTACACTACAAGAGAAATAAATTTATCAGGTAAGCATAAATTATGTTTTCTCTTGTTAAGTGTAGTCAGTCCACGGGTCATCCATTACTTATGGAATACCAATACCAAAGCTAAAGTACACGGATGAAGGGAGGGACAAGGCAGGAACCTTAAACAGAAGGAACCACTGCCTGAAGCACCTTTCTCCCAAAAATAGCCTCCGAAGAAGCAAAAGTGTCAAATTTGTAAAATTTTGAAAAGGTGTGAAGTGAAGACCAAGTTGCAGCCTTGCAAATCTGTTCAACAGAGGCCTCCTTTTTAAAGGCCCAGGTGGAAGCCACAGCTCTAGTAGAATGAGCTGTAATCCTTTCAGGAGGCTGCTGTCCAGCAGTCTCATAGGCTAAACGTATTATGCTACGAAGCCAAAAAGAGAGAGAGGTAGCCGAAGCCTTTTGACCTCTTCTCTGTCCAGAGTAAATGACAAACAGGGAAGAAGTTTGACGAAAATCTTTAGTTGCCTGCAAATAGAACTTCAGGGCACGGACTACGTCCAGATTATGCAAAAGTAGTTCCTTCTTTGAAGAAGGGTTAGGACACAGTGATGGAACAACAATCTCTTGATTGATATTCCTGTTAGTAACTACCTTAGGTAAGAACCCAGGTTTAGTACCCAGAACTACCTTGTCTGAATGAAAAATCAGATAAGGAGAATCACAATGTAAGGCAGATAACTCAGAGACTCTTCGAGCCGAGGAAATAGCCATCAAAAACAGAACCTTCCAGGATAACAGCTTGATATCAATGGAATGAAGGGGTTCAAATGGAACGCCTTGAAGAACGTTAAGAACTAAGTTTAAGCTCCACGGCGGAGCAACAGTCTTAAACACAGGCTTAATCCTAGCTAAAGCCTGACAAAAAGCCTGAACGTCTGGAACTTCTGCCAGACGTTTGTGTAGAAGAATAGACAGAGCATAAATCTGTCCCTTTAACGAACTAGCAGATAAGCCCTTTTCTAAACCCTCTTGTAGAAAAAACAATATCCTAGGAATCCTAACCTTACTCCATGAGTAACTCTTGGATTCGCACCAATATAAATATTTACGCCATATCTTATGGAAAATTCTTCTGGTAACAGGCTTCCTAGCCTGTATTAAGGTATCAATAACCGACTCCGAGAAGCCACGCTTTGATAGAATCAAGCGTTCAATCTCCATGCAGTCAGCCTCAGAAAAATTAGATTTGGATGGTTGAAAGGACCCTGAATTAGAAGGTCCTGTCTCAGAGGCAGAGACCACAGTGGGCAGGACGACATGTCCACTAGGTCTGCATACCAGGTCCTGCGTGGCCACGCAGGCGCTATCAGAATCACCAAAGCTCTCTCCTGTTTGATCTTGGCAATCAAACGAGGAAGCATCGGAAATGGTGGAAACACATAAGCCATGTTGAAGACCCAAGGGGCTGTCAGAGCATCTATCAGCACCGCTCCCGGGTCCCTGGACCTGGATCCGTAACAAGGAAGCTTGGCGTTCTGGCGAGACTCCATGAGATCCAGATCTGGTTTGCCCCAACGATGAATCAGTTGAGCAAAGACCTCCGGATGAAGTTCCCACTCCCCCGGATGAAAAGTCTGGCGACTTAGAAAATCCGCCTCCCAGTTCTCCACGCCTGGGATATAAATCGCTGACAGGTGGCAAGAGTGAGACTCTGCCCAGCGAATTATCTTTGAGACTTCCAACATCGCTAGGGAACTTCTGGTTCCCCCTTGATGGTTGATGTAAGCCACAGTCGTGATGCTGTCCGACTGAAATCTGATGAACCTCAGAGTTGCTAACTGAGGCCAAGCTAGGAGAGCATTGAATATTGCTCTTAATTCCAGAATATTTATTGGGAGGAGTTTCTCCTCCTGAGTCCATAGTCCCTGAGCCTTCAGGGAGTTCCAGACTGCGCCCCAGCCTAGAAGGCTGGCGTCTGTTGTTACAATCGTCCAATCTGGCCTGCGAAAGGTCATCCCCTTGGACAGATGTGGCCGAGAAAGCCACCATAGAAGAGAATCTCTGGTCTCTTGATCCAGATTTAGCAGGGGGGACAAATCTGAGTAATCCCCATTCCACTGACTTAGCATGCACAATTGCAGCGGTCTGAACTATGTCCATTGCCGCTACCATTAAGCCGATTACTTCCATGCACTGAGCTACTGACGGGTGTGGAATGGAATGAAGGACACAGCAAGCATTTAGAAGTTTTGATAACCTGGCCTCCGTCAGGTAAATTTTCATCTCTACAGAATCTATAAGAGTCCCTAGAAAGGGAACCCTTGTAAGTGGTAATAGAGAACTCTTTTCCACGTTCACCTTCCACCCATGCGACCTCAGAAATGCCAGAACTATCTCTGTATGAGACTTGGCAGTTTGAAAACTTGACGCTTGTATCAGAATGTCGTCTAGGTACGGAGTCACCGCTATGCCTTGCGGTCTTAGTACCGCCAGAAGTGAGCCCAGAACTTTTGTAAAGATTCTTGGAGCCGCAGCTAATCCGAAGGGAAGAGCTACAAACTGGTAATGCCTGTCTAGGAAAGCAAATCTTAGGTACCGATAATTATCCTTGTGAATCGGTACGTGAAGGTAGGCATCCTTTAAGTCCACTGTGGTCATGTACTGACCCTCTTGGATCATGGGAAGGATGGTTCGAATAGTTTCCATTTTGAATGATGGAACTCTTAGGAATTTGTTTAGGATTCTTAAGTCCAAGATTGGTCCGAAGGTTCCCTCTTTCTTGGGAACCACAAATAGATTTGAATAGAATCCTTGCCCGTGTTCCGTCCGCGGAACTGGGTGGATCACCCCCATTAGTAAGAGGTCTTGTACACAGCGTAGAAACGCCTCTTTCTTTATTTGGTTTGCTGATAACCTTGAAAGATGAAATCTCCCTCGTGGAGGAGAAGTTTTGAAGTCCAGGAGATATCCCTGAGATATGATCTCCAACGCCCAGGGATCCTGGACATCTCTTGCCCAAGCCTGGGCGAAGAGAGAAAGTCTGCCCCCCACTAGATCCGTTTCCGGATAGGGGGCCCTCTCTTCATGCTGTCTTAGGGGCAGCAGCAGGTTTCTTGGCCTGCTTGCCCTTGTTCCAGGACTGGTTAACTTTCCAGCCCTGTCTGTAACGAGCAACAGCTCCTTCCTGTTTTGGAGCGGAGGAAGTTGATGCTGCTCCTGCCTTGAAGTTACGAAAGGCACGAAAATTAGACTGTTTGGCCTTTGATTTGGCCCTGTCCTGAGGTAGAGCATGGCCCTTACCTCCCGTAATGTCAGCTATAATTTCTTTCAAGCCGGGCCCGAATAAGGTCTGCCCTTTGAAAGGAATATTAAGCAATTTAGATTTAGAAGTCACGTCAGCTGACCAGGATTTAAGCCATAGCGCTCTGCGCGCTTGGATGGCGAATCCGGAGTTCTTAGCCGTTTGGTTAAATGTACGACGGCATCAGAAACAAATGCGTTAGCTAGCTTAAGTGCTTTAAGCTTGTTCATAATTTCATCCAATGGAGCTGTGCGAATGGCCTCTTCCAGAGACTCAAACCAGAATGCCGCCGCAGCAGTGACAGGCGCAATGCATGCAAGGGGCTGTAAGATAAAACCTTGTTGAACAAACATTTTCTTAAGGTAACCCTCTAATTTCTTATCCATTGGATCTGAAAAGGCACAACTATCCTCCACCGGGATAGTGGTACGCTTAGCTAAAGTAGAAACTGCTCCCTCCACCTTAGGGACCGTCTGCCATAAGTCTCGTGTGGTGGCGTCTATAGGAAACATTTTCCTAAATATGGGAGGAGGGGAAAAAGGCACACCAGGTCTATCCCACTCCTTGCTAATAATCTCTGTAAGCCTTTTAGGTATAGGAAACACGTCAGTACACACCGGTACCGCATAGTATCTATCCAACCTACATAATTTTTTCTGGAATTGCAACCGTGTTACAATCATTCAGAGCCGCTAATACCTCCCCTAGCAATATGCGGAGGTTCTCAAGCTTAAATTTAAAATTAGAAATCTCTGAATCCAGTCTCCCTGGATCAGATCCGTCACCCACAGAATGAAGCTCTCCGTCTTCATGTTCTGCAAACTGTGACGCAGTATCTGACATGGCTCTCACCTCATCCGCGCGCTCTGTCCTTAACCCAGAGCTATCGCGCTTGCCTCTTAATTCTGGCAATTTAGATAATACTTCTGTCATAACAGTAGCCATGTCTTGCAAAGTGATTTGTAAGGGCCTCCCTGATGTACTTGGGGCCACAAAATCACGCACCTCCTGAGCGGGAGGCGAAGGTACTGACACGTGAGGAGAGTTAGTCGGCATAACTTCCCCCTCGTTGTCTGGTGATAATTTCTTTACATGTAAAGATTGACTTTTATTTAAAGTAACATCAATGCAATTAGTACACAAATTTCTATTGGGCTCCACATTGGCCTTTAAACATAGTGAACAAAGAGATTCATCTGAGTCAGACATGTTTAAACAGACTAGCAATGAGACTAGCAAGCTTGGAAATACTTTTCTAAATAAATTTACAAGCAATATAAAAAACGCTACTGTGCCTTTAAGAAGCACAAAAAGCTGTCACAGTTGAAATAACAATGAACCAAAATAGTTATAGCAACCAATTTTTCACAGTAAATGTATTAAGTTAGCAAAGGATTGCACCCACCAGCAAATGGATGATTAACCCCTTAATACCCAAAAACGGATAACAATTTAATAATTAACGTTTTTAACACAGTCAAAACACACTGTCACAGGTCTGCTGTGACTGATTACCTCCCTCAAAATGAATTTTGAAGACCCCTGAGCTCTCTAGAGACGATCTGGATCATGGAGGATGAAGTAGACAGATTGTGACAATTTTTACTGCGCAAAAAAAGCGCTAAAATAGGCCCCTCCCACTCATATTACAACAGTGGGGAAGCTCAGATAACTGTTTCTATGCAGAAAACAAAGATGGCCATGTGGTAAAAATCATGCCCCAATAAGTTTTATCACCAAGTACCTCACAAAAAACGATTAACATGCCATTAAACGTTTTGAACATACATTTTAAAAGTTATGAAGTGTTATTAATAAGCCTGCTACCAGTCGCTTTTACTGCAGTTAAGGCTCATACATTACTTCAGTATTAACAGTATTTTCAGAGTCAATTCCATTCCTTAGAAAAATACTTCAGTGTACACACACTCATCAGCCTAATACCAGTCGCTACCACTGCATTTAAGGCTGAACTTACGTTACATTGGTATCAGCAGTATTTTCTCAGTCAATTCCATTCCTCAGAAAAATAATTTACTGCACATACCTCGTTTGCAGGGGGGCCCTGCATGCTATTCCCCTTTTCTGAAGTTACCTCACTCCTCAGATGAGAACAGCCAGTGGATCTTAGTTACGTCTGCTAAGATCATAGAAAACGCAGGCAGATTCTTCTTCTAATGCTGCCTGAGAACAAACAGCACACTCCGGTGCCATTTAAAATAACAAACTTTTGATTGAAGAAATAAACTAAGTTAAAAAACACCACAGACCTCTCACAGCGACCTATCTTTAGTTAGGCTGCAAGAGAATGACTGAATATGACATGTGAGGGGAGGAGCTATATAGCAGCTCTGCTTGGGTGATCCTCTTGCAGCTTCCTGTTAGGAAGAGATATATTCCATAAGTAATGGATGACCCGTGGACTGACTACACTTAACAAGAGAAAGAAGATTTAATCTCCTGCAACGGAAACGTTTTTTCACTGTAAGAGCAATAACATTGTGGAACTCATTACCAAAGGAGGTGGTGAATGCCAATACCCTAGATACATTTAAAAAAAATTGGATATATTTCTGTCTATAAATAAAATTGATGGATATGATTGCTAGTATTAAATAGGTCACCTTTTAGTGGGATTATTTAAGCTTCACTGGTGCTTTTTGTAAGTATTTTAGATTTGTATAAGTTGAACTCGATGGACTTCGGTCTTTTTTTCACCTCATCTACTATGTTACTCATCAGGGATCTCCCTCCTCCAGTTGGAGGCTACATCCCTCTTTAATTTCCGGGACCTCTGGAGTGGATACCTCCAAGGTTCTCTCTGGTTTCCTCAACACCAATGATAATGTGATGACTGACGATCCCATATTATGGGTAACCTTGAAGGCCTTTTTGAGGGGCCACTTTATACAACAAGCTTCAAAAAAATCACAAACTTATGGGCAAACCTCTTGCTCAATTATATTCAGAGCTACGCTCTCTAGAAAAACATAATAGAGCTGACCCCTCAAGACAGATGATTGAGCAGATAACAGCCATTAGATCAAAAAATAATTTAACTGAGGAAAAGAGGGTGCAGTCAAACCTATTGGCCCTCAAACAACTGTATTACTACAAGAGCAACAGAGCAGACAGACTTCTGGCTCATAAGCTCCAAATCCATATGCAGAAGACGAATCCCGTCTATCAAAACTCAGAGAGGATTGGTCCATTCCCCAAGAGACATTGCAAGCGCATTTGCTCACTACTACACTACACTATATAATCTAGACTCCTCCTCAGGAAACTCTAAAGCTCCAACACTGCAGATCGAACAGTTCTTATCCTCCCTTCACCTCCCGGTCCTGTCTGTGGGGGACGACCAAGGCCTCTCTGGTCCACTGACTGTTGAAGAACTGAAACAAGCAATCTCCTCGCTTCAAATAAACAAGGCCCCAGGCCCAAACAGGTTTACCTCTTTATTCTATAAAACTTATTCTTTGCAACTGATCCCCCTCCTCAACAGATTCTTTAACTCTGCCTTCAATGAGGGCAAATTGCATCCGGAATTTTTAGAGGCATCGATCACATCAAGGGGAGAGACCACTCTTTATGTGAAAGTTACAGGCCGATTTCTCTAATCAACGTGGACATAAAGCTTTATGCGAAAATATTGGCCACAAGATTAAACAGATTCCTTTCAGATCTGGTCAATCCGGATCAGGTCGGCTTTGTCCCGGGCAGACAGGGCCTGGATAACACAAGGCACCTCTTGAACATTTTCACTGAGGCTACGGATATGGGGATCCCCCTTCTTGCCCTGTCAATGGACGCTGAGAAGGCGTTTGACAGTGTGAGATGGGACTACATGTTCTCCGCTCTAATCGCATTCAGTCTTCCGGAGTCCTTTATCACAGCAGTGGGATCTTTGTACTCTTGCCCCACAGCGAGAGTGAGAGGCCTGGACTTTTGTTCGGGAATGGTGCAAATTAAGAATGTCCCCTGTCCCCCCCTGCTGTTTGCCCTCGCCATCGAACCGCTGGCCGAGGCAATCAGGAACTCAACTCAAATCAGGGGTCTAATCCTTCATGACACTCCTCAGAAATTAGCTCTCTATGCTGATGATCTGACTCTATTCATCACGAACCCGGAAGACTCTCTTCCCGCACTATTTGACCTTCCAGATAGGTTTGGAAGTATTTCCTATTACAAATTGAATTTAAGTAAAACAGAAGCCTACCTGATTCCTTACTACACTCAGGAGGAAATATAAATTCCAATGGTCTTTATCTGGCCTCAAACACCTTGGGGTATTTCTCTCTCATGATATTGGCACAGGTCTATCTAAGAACTTTCAAGCGCTTCTCTCCCAACTCCAAATGGACCTGTGCTCCAGAAGATACGACGAAATCTCCTGGTTTGAGAGAATTGCCACGGTAAGATGATGCAGCTCCCTAAACTAACTTACCTTTTCAGATGTTTGCCAATAAAGGTCCCACTCTTGCTGCTTAATAAATTCCAAGCGGTTATCAACCGGTACATATGGAACGGGAGGAGGCCTCACATCGCAGCTTCTTTACTGCAACATCCAATTCTGGCTGAAGGACTAGGCCTTCCAAACGTAAGGCTATATTATGAAGCCGCCCTTTTATCTCATATCTCAGAATGGAATGCAAAAACAGAATTTATGTTTACCTGATAAATTACTTTCTCCAACGGTGTGTCCGGTCCACGGCGTCATCCTTACTTGTGGGATATTCTCTTCCCCAACAGGAAATGGCAAAGAGCCCAGCAAAGCTGGTCACATGATCCCTCCTAGGCTCCGCCTACCCCAGTCATTCGACCGACGTTAAGGAGGAATATTTGCATAGGAGAAACCATATGGTACCGTGGTGACTGTAGTTAAAGAAAATAAATTATCAGACCTGATTAAAAAAACCAGGGAGGGCCGTGGACCGGACACACCGTTGGAGAAAGTAATTTATCAGGTAAACATAAATTCTGTTTTCTCCAACATAGGTGTGTCCGGTCCACGGCGTCATCCTTACTTGTGGGAACCAATACCAAAGCTTTAGGACACGGATGAAGGGAGGGAGCAAATCAGGTCACCTAAATGGAAGGCACCACGGCTTGCAAAACCTTTCTCCCAAAAATAGCCTCAGAAGAAGCAAAAGTATCAAACTTGTAAAATTTGGTAAAAGTGTGCAGTGAAGACCAAGTCGCTGCCCTACATATCTGATCAACAGAAGCCTCGTTCTTGAAGGCCCATGTGGAAGCCACAGCCCTAGTGGAATGAGCTGTGATTCTTTCGGGAGGCTGCCGTCCGGCAGTCTCGTAAGCCAATCTGATGATGCTTTTAATCCAAAAAGAAAGAGAGGTAGAAGTTGCTTTTTGACCTCTCCTTTTACCGGAATAAACAACAAACAAGGAAGATGTTTGTCTAAAATCCTTTGTAGCATCTAAATAGAATTTTAGAGCGCGAACAACATCCAAATTGTGCAACAATCGTTCCTTCTTTGAAACTGGTTTCGGACACAGAGAAGGTACGATAATCTCCTGGTTAATGTTTTTGTTAGAAACAACTTTTGGAAGAAACCCAGGTTTAGTACGTAAAACCACCTTATCTGCATGGAACACCAGATAAGGAGGAGAACACTGCAGAGCAGATAATTCTGAAACTCTTCTAGCAGAAGAAATTGCAACTAAAAACAAAACTTTCCAAGATAATAACTTAATATCAACGGAATGTAAGGGTTCAAACGGAACCCCCTGAAGAACTGAAAGAACCAAATTGAGACTCCAAGGAGGAGTCAAAGGTTTGTAAACAGGCTTAATTCTAACCAGAGCCTGAACAAAGGCTTGAACATCTGGCACAGCTGCCAGCTTTTTGTGAAGTAACACAGACAAGGCAGAAATCTGTCCCTTCAGGGAACTTGCAGATAATCCTTTTTCCAATCCTTCTTGAAGGAAGGATAGAATCCTAGGAATCTTAACCTTGTCCCAAGGGAATCCTTTAGATTCACACCAACAGATATATTTTTTCCAAATTTTGTGGTAAATCTTTCTAGTTACAGGCTTTCTGGCCTGAACAAGAGTATCGATAACAGAATCTGAGAACCCTCGCTTCGATAAGATCAAGCGTTCAATCTCCAAGCAGTCAGCTGGAGTGAAACCAGATTCGGATGTTCGAACGGACCCTGAACAAGAAGGTCTCGTCTCAAAGGTAGCTTCCAAGGTGGAGCCGATGACATATTCACCAGATCTGCATACCAAGTCCTGCGTGGCCACGCAGGAGCTATCAAGATCACCGACGCCCTCTCCCGATTGATCCTGGCTACCAGCCTGGGGATGAGAGGAAACGGCGGGAACACATAAGCTAGTTTGAAGGTCCAAGGTGCTACTAGTGCATCCACTAGAGCCGCCTTGGGATCCCTGGATCTGGACCCGTAGCAAGGAACTTTGAAGTTCTGACGAGAGGCCATCAGATCCATGTCTGGAATGCCCCACAGCTGAGTGACTTGGGCAAAGATTTCCGGATGGAGTTCCCACTCCCCCGGATGCAATGTCTGACGACTCAGAAAATCCGCTTCCCAATTTTCCACTCCTGGGATGTGGATAGCAGACAGGTGGCAGGAGTGAGACTCCGCCCATAGAATGATTTTGGTCACTTCTTCCATCGCTAGGGAACTCCTTGTTCCCCCCTGATGGTTGATGTACGCAACAGTTGTCATGTTGTCTGATTGAAACCGTATGAACTTGGCCCTCGCTAGCTGAGGCCAAGCCTTGAGAGCATTGAATATCGCTCTCAGTTCCAGAATATTTATCGGTAGAAGAGATTCTTCCCGAGACCAAAGACCCTGAGCTTTCAGGGATCCCCAGACCGCGCCCCAGCCCATCAGACTGGCGTCGGTCGTGACAATGACCCACTCTGGTCTGCGGAATGTCATCCCTTGTGACAGGTTGTCCAGGGACAGCCACCAACGGAGTGAGTCTCTGGTCCTCTGATTTACTTGTATCTTCGGAGACAAGTCTGTATAGTCCCCATTCCACTGACTGAGCATGCACAGTTGTAATGGTCTTAGATGAATGCGCGCAAAAGGAACTATGTCCATTGCCGCTACCATCAACCCGATCACTTCCATGCATCTGAGCTATGGAAGGAAGAGGAACGGAATGAAGTATCCGACAAGAGTCTAGAAGTTTTGTTTTTCTGGCCTCTGTCAGGAAAATCCTCATTTCTAAGGAGTCTATTATTGTTCCCAAGAAGGGAACCCTTGTTGACGGAGATAGAGAACTCTTTTCCACGTTCACTTTCCATCCGTGAGATCTGAGAAAGGCCAGGACAATGTCCGTGTGAGCCTTTGCTTGAGGAAGGGACGACGCTTGAATCAGAATGTCGTCCAAGTAAGGTACTACAGCAATGCCCCTTGGTCTTAGCACAGCTAGAAGGGACCCTAGTACCTTTGTGAAAATCCTTGGAGCAGTGGCTAATCCGAAAGGAAGCGCCACGAACTGGTAATGTTTGTCCAGGAATGCGAACCTTAGGAACCGATGATGTTCCTTGTGGATAGGAATATGTAGATACGCATCCTTTAAATCCCCCGTGGTCATGAATTGACCTTCCTGGATGGAAGGAAGAAAAGTTCGAATGGTTTCCATCTTGAACGATGGAACCTTGAGAAACTTGTTTAAGATCTTGAGATCTAAGATTGGTCTGAACATTCCCTCTTTTTTGGGAACTATGAACAGATTGGAGTAGAACCCCATCCCTTGTTCTCTTAATGGAACAGGATGAATCACTCCCATTTTTAACAGGTCTTCTACACAATGTAAGAATGCCTGTCTTTTTATGTGGTCTGAAGACAACTGAGACCTGTGGAACCTCCCCCTTGGGGGAAGTCCCTTGAATTCCAGAAGATAACCTTGGGAGACTATTTCTAGCGCCCAAGGATCCAGAACATCTCTTGCCCAAGCCTGAGCGAAGAGAGAGAGTCTGCCCCCCACCAGATCCGGTCCCGGATCGGGGGCCAAAATTTCATGCTGTCTTGGTAGCAGTGGCAGGTTTCTTGGCCTGCTTTCCTTTATTTTTTGCCTTGAAAGGACGATCCTGAGGAAGGGCGTGGCCCTTACCCCCAGTGATATCAGAGATAATCTCTTTCAAGTCAGGGCCAAACAGCGTTTTCCCCTTGAAAGGAATGTTAAGTAGCTTGTTCTTGGAAGACGCATCAGCCGACCAAGATTTCAACCAAAGCGCTCTGCGCGCCACAATAGCAAACCCTGAATTCTTAGCCGCTAACCTAGCCAATTGCAAAGTGGCGTCTAGGGTGAAAGAATTAGCCAATTTGAGAGCATTGATTCTGTCCATAATCTCCTCATAGGGAGGAGAATCACTATCGACCGCCTTTATCAGCTCATCGAACCAGAAACATGCGGCTGTAGCGACAGGGACAATGCATGAAATTGGTTGTAGAAGGTAACCCTGCTGAACAAACATTTTCTTAAGCAAACCTTCTAATTTTTTATCCATAGGATCTTGGAAAGCACAACTATCCTCTATGGGTATAGTGGTGCGTTTGTTTAAAGTGGAAACCGCTCCCTCGACCTTGGGGACTGTCTGCCATAAGTCCTTTCTGGGGTCGACCATAGGAAACAATTTTTTAAATATGGGGGGAGGGACGAAAGGAATACCGGGCCTTTCCCATTCTTTATTAACAATGTCCGCCACCCGCTTGGGTATAGGAAAAGCTTCTGGGAGCCCCGGCACCTCTAGGAACTTGTCCATTTTACATAGTTTCTCTGGGATGACCAACTTGTCACAATCATCCAGAGTGGATAATACCTCCTTAAGCAGAATGCGGAGATGTTCCAACTTAAATTTAAATGCAATCACATCAGGTTCAGCTTGTTGAGAAATGTTCCCTGAATCAGTAATTTCTCCCTCAGACAAAACCTCCCTGGCCCCATCAGACTGGGTTAGGGGCCCTTCAGAAATATTATTATCAGCGTCGTCATGCTCTTCAGTATCTAAAACAGAGCAATCGCGCTTACGCTGATAAGTGTTCATTTTGGCTAAAATGTTTTTGACAGAATTATCCATTACAGCCGTTAATTGTTGCATAGTAAGGAGTATTGGCGCGCTAGATGTACTAGGGGCCTCCTGAGTGGGCAAGACTCGTGTAGACGAAGGAGGGAATGATGCAGTACCATGCTTACTCCCCTCACTTGAGGAATCATCTTGGGCATCATTGTCATTGTCACATAAATCACATTTATTTAAATGAATAGGAATTCTGGCTTCCCCACATTCAGAACACAGTCTATCTGGTAGTTCAGACATGTTAAACAGGCATAAACTTGATAACAAAGTACAAAAAACGTTTTAAAATAAAACCGTTACTGTCACTTTAAATTTTAAACTGAACACACTTTATTACTGCAATTGCGAAAAAACATGAAGGAATTGTTCAAAATTCACCAAATTTTCACCACAGTGTCTTAAAGCCTTAAAAGTATTGCACACCAAATTTGGAAGCTTTAACCCTTAAAATAACGGAACCGGAGCCGTTTTGAACTTTAACCCCTTTACAGTCCCTGGTATCTGCTTTGCTGAGACCCAACCAAGCCCAAAGGGGAATACGATACCAAATGACGCCTTCAGAAAGCCTTTTCTAAGTATCAGAGCTCCTCTCACATGCGACTGCATGCCATGCCTCTCAAAAACAAGTGCGCCACACCGGCGCGAAAATGAGGCTCTGCCTATGCTTTGGGAAAGCCCCTAAGAATAAGGTGTCTAAAACAGTGCCTGCCGATATTATTATATCAAAATACCCAGATAAAATGATTCCTCAAGGCTAAATATGTGTTAATAATGAATCGATTTAGCCCAGAAAAAGTCTACAGTCTTAATAAGCCCTTGTGAAGCCTTATTTACGATCGTAATAAACATGGCTTACCGGATCCCATAGGGAAAATGACAGCTTCCAGCATTACATCGTCTTGTTAGAATGTGTCATACCTCAAGCAGCAAGAGACTGCTCACTGTTCCCCCAACTGAAGTTAATTGCTCTCAACAGTCCTGTGTGGAACAGCCATGGATTTTAGTGACGGTTGCTAAAATCATTTTCCTCATACAAACAGAAATCTTCATCTCTTTTCTGTTTCTGAGTAAATAGTACATGCCAGCACTATTTCAAAATAACAAACTCTTGATTGAATAATAAAAACTACAGTTAAACACTAAAAAACTCTAAGCCATCTCCGTGGAGATGTTGCCTGTACAACGGCAAAGAGAATGACTGGGGTAGGCGGAGCCTAGGAGGGATCATGTGACCAGCTTTGCTGGGCTCTTTGCCATTTCCTGTTGGGGAAGAGAATATCCCACAAGTAAGGATGACGCCGTGGACCGGACACACCTATGTTGGAGAAAGAGGCTGCTCCCCGCTGGTTAGAACTCGAGCAGCATCCTTGCCGGCCCACCTGACCTTGCTGGACCTTATCTGGATCCCATCTCACTGCGCCTCGGATATCCTGATCCACAACAAAATCATCCTGAACTGCAGGAATTCCTGGTTGCATCTTCGCCATAACGCCACGGTCTCTCCACACCCCTCACCCTGTCATTCTATGTCTGGCCTCCTGCTCGGCCTCCCACTAGCGGGTCTTGCAGTGAGGCGGGCTCTCTCTACACTTAGAGTGGTTGATCTTTTTTTAGGGGGGAACCCTGTGTCTCCCAAGGACCTGTTCAATACCCATGCTATTCAGCCCAGGTTCAGATTCAACTTGCTAAGACTTCTTTCTATACTGAAATCTTGGGGATTCATGGAAGCCCCTCCCCATCTACCGGCACCATGGGAGACCCGACTATCTGCAGGCACCCAACATATCTCCCATTATCAAATCCTTCTTAATGCTTCAAAACTGACCAAAACTAGGCAAATGATGGAGTGGGAGAGAGACTGGAGCGTAGATTTATCTGTAGAAGACTGGACAATTTCAATCCAGCATACCAAAACGTCAATTCACTGCATGATGCTGTACAAAATGTTCTATAAGCTCCTGACTAGGTGGCATTATGTGCCCTCAAAACTACACAAAATGTTTCCAGACAGTTCTCCCCTCTGCTGGAGAGGATGTCAACGAGTGGGCGACCCCCATCATATCTGTTGGGCCTGCCCTGTTATCGCACCCCTGTGGAGCAAATTGAAGACCTTGTGCTGCCGTCTGGGATTGGTAGTGTCCCAGTCTCCGGAGATGGCTATGGTACACGCCGGCCTCCGGTCCCTCTCTGCGCCCAGACGCGCTCTACTGATAACGATCATGATGGCAGCAAAACTACTGATTGCTTGAAACTTGAAAAAACCTAATTCCCCCCCCCCCAACAGGCAGTCCTTGATCCAACTTATCTCCTACTTTAGGTCTATGGAGAGTTACGTATATGGTATGGGAGCCCTGGGACTCTCTGGGGGAAGGCAAGATTCATTCTCTATAGGAGGAGGGTCGCTGATATCAATTGATGACCGTTATGGCTGGGAATGTACTATTTCCTCCCTCCCTGAAGCTGGCGGGTCTGTTTTTTTTTCCCCTCTCTCCCACCTTTCTTGTCACCCTTCTCCCCAATCCCATTATCCCACGTGATTCCCTGATGGAAAGACCGACAAGCAGACTGTTGCTTACCTCTCGGGACGTAAACACATATTAAGTTCATTGACTTAGTCTCTGCACTATGACTTCCTCATAATATTTATGTTTCTAATAGTCGTTAAATAAAATGTAAAAAATTCTTTTTCGAGGTCTATACCTTCATGGGCTGAACAAATACTGTATCAATTGATGACCACTGTACAAATTGTTCCGAGCCTGGAAGGATTTATGTTACCTTGCTTTTGTTTTCATACTTCTGTTGCAATGTCATATCTATGTTGTACTTTGAATTTCACCTCAATAAAAATTGTTTATAAAAAAACATCAAACTTGTAAAATCTTGAAAAAGTATGTAAGGAGGACCAGGTAGCCGTCTTACAAATCTGATCCATAGAGGCTTTGTTCTTAAAGGCCCAAGAGGAAGCCACTGCTCTAGTGGAATGAGCCGTTATCCTCTCAGGACGACGATGTCCCGCTGTCTCGTAAGTTGAAGTAGCCTTTTGCCCCTTACACTTCCCCGAATTGACAACAAACAAGGAGGAAAATTGTCTGAACTCCTTAGTAGCCTGAAGATAGAACTTCAAGGCGTGAACATCATC
Source organism: Bombina bombina (assembly GCF_027579735.1). Classification (NCBI taxonomy): domain Eukaryota; kingdom Metazoa; phylum Chordata; class Amphibia; order Anura; family Bombinatoridae; genus Bombina; species Bombina bombina. The sequence continues at coordinate 643,614,400 of NC_069504.1, forward strand.
CAAATTGTGAAGTAAGCGTTCCTTCGATGGAGGGTTAGGATGCAAGGAATAAACCACAATCTCCTGATTGATGTTGCGATCTGACACAACCATAGGAAGAAAACCTAATTTAGTAAGTAAAAGCGCCTTATCTGCATGAAAAATCAGATAAGGGGGCTCACATTGCAAAGCAGAGATCTCAGAAACTCTGCAATAGCCAATAAAAAGAGAACCATCCAAGATAACAATTTAATGTCAACGGAATGCAGAGGCTCAAACTGAACCTGTTGCAAAACCCGAAGAACAAGATTTAGGCTCCAAGGAGGAGCCCCAGATCTAAACACAGGTCTGACCCAAATCAGAGCCTTAACAAAGGACTGCACGTCTGGAAGCTCAGCCAGTCTTGTGCAATAAAACCGACAGGGCCAAAATCTGTCCCCTCGGGGAACTAGCAGAAAAGGCCATTCTCCAGCCCATCCTGGAGAAAAGATAAGACCCTGGCAACCTTAACTCTGTCCCAGGAAAAACCACGCTCTTTACACCAGAAAAGTAGGTCCTCCACACCTTGTGGTAGATACGCCGAGTAACTGGTTTACGAGCTTGAATAAGAGTATTAATGACACTCTCAGAGAAACCTCTCTTGGCTAAGACTAAGCGTTCAATCTCCACGCAGTCAGCGTCAGAGAATCTAGATTTTGATGAACAAACGGACCTTGTGTCAGCAGGTATCTGCGAGAAGCTAACTTCCATGGAGGAGATGAGGACATCCCCACTAGATCCGTAAACCACGTCCTCCTCGGCCACGATGGAGCAATCAGGATTACTGATACCTGCTTGATGCGGGCCACCACTCGAGGAAGATGCGGTAATGGAGGAAAAAGATATACGAGTTTGAACCTCCAGGGCACTGCTAGTGAATCTATTAGATCCGCTTGGGGATCCCTCAACCTCTACCCGTACCTGGATAGCTTGGTATTTAGACGGGAGATCATGAGATCTATCTCCGGCGTCCACCACTTGCTGCATATCTCTGCAAACACCTCGGGATGGAGAGACCATTCCCCTGGATGGAAGGATTGCCTGCTGAGAAAATCCGCCTCCCAGTTGTCCAAACCCGGAATGTGGATCGCTGACATCCTTCATCGCCAAGGAACTTCTCGTTCCCCCCTGATGGATGATGTAAGCCACTGCACTGAGGTTATATTGTTTGACTGAAATCTGATAACATATTGATCGGGAGGGAGGAGGACTCCTGAGTCCACAACCCCTGTGCCTTCCTGGCACCCAAAACAGCTCCCCATCCAGATAGGCTTGCGTCAATTTTCACAATCTTCCAGGATGGTCTTAAGAAGCATGTCCCTCGGGACAGATGATCTGGACAAAGCCACCAAGAGAGCGATTCTCTCGACAGGCTGTCTAATACAATCTGTTGAGACAGATCTAAATGATCGCCGTTCCACTGCCTCAGCATGCACAGTTGTAAAGGTCTGAGACGGAACCTGGCAAAAGGAATGATGTCCATGAAGGACACCATGAGACCAATCAAGGAGGTCCGGAGGGCAAGACATGCCGAAGTTAGCTTGCAACGTCTCTGGTCTGTTAGAAATATCCTCATGGATATGGAGTCTATTATAGTACCCAGCAATTCCACCCTGGTACTTGGGATAAGAGAACTCTTTTCCAAGTTTATCTTCCATCCATGTGATCGAAGAAGACTAAGAAGGGACTCTTCTGCAAGATGAAATGATGGTGCTTGCACCAGAATATCATCGAAGTGTGGGGCTACTGCAGTACCCTGAGTTCTGGCAACGGCTAATTCAAGTATCATAGGTTCTTCAGGGCCTTTGGAACCTCTAACGTAGACAGAACCTCCTTTAATAAAAAGTGCTTAATTTTGAATCCTCCGCAGCAGGAGGCTTAGACGCTAAGGACTTCGACCCAGAAAGTTCACCCTCTGAAGCTACAGAGGTTAACTCATCATAACTGGGACATAATAGCTAAATCCGATAAATATTTAGATCACTCCGGGTCAGGAGAGCTATGTTTAACCTTTCTCTTGCGTTTATTAGAGTGAGGTAATTCACTGAGGGCAGCAGACACCGCCGTTTGTAAATGGGCGGCAAAGTCTGCAGGAAGAAGGCCCCCTCCAGATGGAGGATTAGATGTGCTACGGGGAACTGCATGTAAAGTGAATAATGTAGCAAGGGTAGTAATCTCACGGGACGCAGAGTCCTGAGAGGTAGACGGCTCATAGGGACTAAGAGCCTTAGCAGGCTTGTCTCCGTTCTTAGACTTTATAACGGTGTTAAGGCATGTGGAACATAACCGAGTGGGCAGGAAAACTGCAGCCTCCTCATGATATGATTTAATACAGGAGTACCTTCTAACATGTAAGAGTCCTCCATAGCTGAGGTTATACCCAAAGGAGGACACAAAATAAACCTTTTTTTGTTTTGTTTTTTATTATAGAAAACTGCACCTTTATACTCCCAATGGCTGGTGCACTCTCCACTTCCTAGACCCAGACAGTTAACAGAGGAAACGCTCTCCTCAGGTTCAAGTCTCAGACAGAATGGAGGAAATGAACATAGAGTTATTACAAGTACAGCAAGTAATAGGAGCTGTGCAACACTTTAAAAAATGAAAGTAAAACCTGTTTGTTCCAGCCAAAAACACACAGCCTATCAGCCCAGGAAAAAATCACACAAAGCAGCATGTAAATAATGAATACACTGATTAATAAACACCAACTGTTCAATAAACCACCTTCAGACGATATTAACCCTGGATCCTATCAAGGTATAAAGGAGCCACACTGTGACCCTGTTATAGCATTTTATGTGTAAAAATTTAAACAATCTTACCTTCATGATCCATGCTGTGGAACAGAACAAAGCCTCTCAAGTGTGACAGTCTTTTAGCAGCGCTCCTGACATGGACTTGAGTGAGAGAAAGCAGGCAGTGAAACTCATCAACACTGATTGCTTAGGAGCTGTTAGCAGTAGTCTGGATGGTTTCGCAGAAAAACTTTCCCTGCATCTCGACTCTAACTTTCATCAATACTCTCACTGAGAGGTGGACATGACTACTTAAAACTCCAGTCCTATCTCGAACGGCAGATACCCTTTTTCAGGACTCTCTGAATCTTCTGACACTTCTCTGCCACCTCCTAACGTGACGAAAGGCAAAGAATGACTGGGGTAATGAGGAAGTGGGAGGGATATTTAAGCCTTGTGTCTTTGCCTCCTCCTGGTGGCCAGGTGTTGTATTTCCCAACAGTAAGGAAAGAAGCCATGGACTTTCCCTATCTTAGGAAGGAAATTAACTGTTTCTGTTATGTTTTGAAACTCCTGTAACCCTGTTTTATTATGATCAAAGCACATGTCTGTCAAAAAGTACATGTCAGGGTTCCCCATTTGGGAAAGGTTTGGCATGAGGTTTGCGCCCCCCCCCACACACTTTTTTTTTTTTACCATTTCCTATCTGATAAGGGGTTATACATATCCAGTTGGTATGACAATGCAATGAATAAAATGTATATACTTTGTCTACAATAAATCATAGACTTTTTTTTACCTGCACCAAAGTGATGTCTAGCAGCCTGCAAACACCTACAATATATCTTGGCTGCTCCAGCAGGATTACATTTTTAGAAGAGGGTAACGTCAGGCAGTCTATAAATCGACTTAGGGAAACCCCAGGCACAACCATCTCACGTGCAGTGGTGCTGGTGTGTTGAGACCAATTGGAAAGTCACAGCAGGAAACCTAATAATGATCAGTTCAGCAAAAGTAGATCTCTATCTCAGCCTACCTAACTAGAAATAGGTAGAACATGAACTCACTCAAGCTTAAAGGGGAATTTCTGGGAATGGTTTCTACCTACTGCAGTGGTCAGGACACTATCCACCAGTTCAAATACAAATCTACAAAAAGTGTGAATAATTATGGAGAGACCCTCATCCTGTACAAAAAAAAACCCCTTTGTTTTCAGGCTTAAATCTGTAGAAGTTTTGCTTATCAGCCATAGCTTTAACATTTTTCATGCAGAAATATTTTAGGATGCATCATAGTGATTGTTATCATTAAGGAATATATTTACCTGCTCATTATCTGGTTCATTTTCCTCATCAGACTCCTTTTCTTCCAATGCTGCATCTAGTGTAGCTGCATTGATCCTGAAGTCTCTTGATGTGCTCAGCTTCATATACTGCATCAAGTTGACCTAACATGAGAAAATGTAAATTAAAACCATAGTGTATAGTTCATGCCATTGCAAATGCTGCCAAGTAAAACTGGTAAATTGATGCAAGTTATTAGTACCTTCCACAACAAAGGAAATATGCATTTACCTTAGATTTTTTAGATAAGTGAATGAGGAATTTTTCATACTGTTCAATAGCAAAAATTAAGTTGGGAATCGGCTTGGTTTCACGGAGAACTTTTGCCTGAAGAAAAAAATAAAAAAAAGGCCATCACTGACTTAAAGGATCATTAAATACAGCAGAATTCTATACAATTCATAAAACAACATCATAAAGACCATTTAGTAGCCATGCCATTTGCCCTCCCTTGTATCATGTGACAGCCAATTACGAAACACATATACATATTTACTTCACTCTTATTAATGCTCATTCAAAACAGATGCCTTGGAAAATTTTGTTAATGGAAGTTAATTGAAAAGTTTTATGCTCTATTGAGTTATTAAAGTTTAATTTTGACTTTAGTGTGGTAGCCCAAACTATTTAAAGGCTGCTTCATCCTAGTAAAAGATTTCTAACTCCAGTACTATATACTACACTGGTGATGCACTTTTAAGATAATCTAGCTGCTCATAAGAAAATGACATTTTCTTACATGTACTATCATTACAGTAGGATTACACAGTCATACAATAGTCATAGTGGATGTAAAAAACAGAATTTATGCTTACCTGATAAATTACTTTCTCCAACGGTGTGTCCGGTCCACGGCGTCATCCATTACTTGTGGGAATATTCTCTTCCCCAACAGGAAATGGCAAAGAGCACAGCAAAAGCTATCCATATAGCCCCTCCTCAGGCTCCGCCCCCCAGTCATTCGACCGACGGTTAGGAGAAAAAAAGGAGAAACTATAGGGTGCCGTGGTGACTGTAGTGTATAGAGAAAGAAATTTTTCAAACCTGATTAAAAAAACCAGGGCGGCCCGTGGACCGGACACACCGTTGGAGAAAGTAATTTATCAGGTAAGCATAAATTCTGTTTTCTCCAACATTGGTGTGTCCGGTCCACGGCGTCATCCATTATTTTGGGGGAACCAATACCAAAGCTTTAGGACACGGATGAAGGGAGGGCGCAAATCAGGTTACCTAAACGGAAGGCACCACGGCTTGCAAAACCTTTCTCCCAAAAATAGCCTCCAAAGAAGCATAAGTATCAAATTTGTAGAATTTGGCAAAAGTGTGCAGAGAAGACCAAGTCGCTGCCTTACATATCTGATCAACAGAAGCCTCGTTCTTGAAGGCCCATGTGGAAGCCACAGCTCTAGTAGAGTGAGCTGTGATTCGTTCAGGAGGCTGCCGTCCGGCAGTCTCATAAGCCAATCGGATAATGCTTTTCAGCCAGAAAGAAAGAGAGGTAGCAGTAGCTTTTTGTCCTCTCCTTTTACCAGAGTAAACGACAAACAAAGATGAGGTTTGTCTAAAATCCTTTGTTGCTTCTAAATAGAATTTTAAAGCACGAACTACATCTAAATTGTGTAACAAACGTTCCTTCTTTGAAACTGGATTCGGACACAGAGAAGGAACAACTATTTCCTGGTTAATATTCTTGTTGGAAACAACTTTTGGAAGAAAACCAGGCTTAGTACGCAAAACGACCTTATCTGAATGGAACACCAGATAGGGTGGATCACACTGCAAAGCAGATAATTCAGAAACTCTTCTAGCAGAACAAATAGCAACCAAAAACAGAACTTTCCAAGATAGTAACTTGATATCTATGGAATGTAAAGGTTCAAATGGAACCCCTTGCAGAACTGAAAGAACTAAATTCAGACTCCAAGGAGGAGTCATGGGTCTATAAACAGGCTTGATTCTGACCAAAGCCTGTACAAAAGCTTGTACATCTGGCACAGCTGCCAGGCGTTTGTGTAACAAAACAGATAAAGCAGAAATCTGTCCTTTTAGAGAACTCGGTGACAATCCTTTATCCAAACCCTCTTGGAGAAAGGAAAGAATCTTAGGAATTTTAATTTTACTCCAGGAGAATCCCTTGGATTCACACCAACAGATATATTTTTTCCATATTTTATGGTAAATCTTTCTAGTCACAGGTTTTCTGGCTTGGACCAGAGTATCTATCACTGAATTTGAAAATCCCCGCTTGGATAAAATCAAGCGTTCAATTTCCAAGCAGTCAGCTGCAGAGAAACTAGATTTGGATGTTCGAATGGACCTTGTACTAGAAGATCCTGTCTCAAAGGTAGCTTCCATGGTGGAGCCGATGACATATTCACCAGGTCTGCATACCAAGTCCTGCGTGACCACGCAGGAGCTATCAGAATCACAGAGGCCTTCTCCTGTTTGATCCTGGCTACCAGCCTGGGAAGGAGAGGAAACGGTGGAAATACATAAGCTAGGTTGAACGACCAAGGCGCCACTAATGCATCCACTAGAGTCGCCTTGGGATCCCTGGATCTGGACCCGTAACAAGGAACCTTGAAGTTCTGACGGGACGTCATCAGATCCATGTCTGGAATGCCCCATAATTGAGTTAACTGGGCAAAGACCTCCGGGTGGAGTTCCCACTCCCCCGGATGGAAAGTCTGACGACTCAAGTAATCCGCCTCCCAGTTGTCTACTCCTGGGATGTGAATTGCAGATAGGTGGCAGGAGTGATCCTCCGCCCATTTGATGATCTTGGATACCTCTCTCATCACCAAGGAACTCTTTGTTCCTCCCAGATGGTTGATGTAAGCTACAGTCGTCATGTTGTCCGACTGGAATCTTATGAATCCGGCCTTCGCTAGTTGAGGCCAAGCCTGGAGCGCATTGAATATCGCTCTCAGTTCCAGGATGTTTATCGGGAGAAGGGACTCTTCCCGAGACCATAGACCCTGAGCTTTCAGGGAGTCCCAGACCGCGCCCCAGCCTAATAGACTGGCGTCGGTCGTGACAATGACCCACTCTGGTCTGCGGAAACTCATTTCCTGAGACAGGTGATCCTGAGTCAACCACCAACGGAGTGAGTCTCTGGTTACCTGGTCTACTTGAATCTGGGGAGACAAGTCTGCATAGTCCCCATTCCACTGACTGAGCATGCACAGTTGTAATGGTCTTAGATGAATTCGGGCAAAAGGAACTATGTCCATTGCTGCAACCATCAATCCTATTACTTCCATGCACTGAGCTATGGAAGGCTGCAGAATAGAGTGAAGAACTTGACAAGCGTTTAGAAGCTTTGACTTTCTGACCTCTGTCAGGAAGATCTTCATTTCTAAAGAATCTATTATTGTTCCCAAAAAGGGAACTCTTGATGACGGGGACAGGGAACTCTTTTCTACATTCACCTTCCACCCGTGGGATCTGAGAAAGGCTAGAACAATGTCTGTATGAGCCTTTGCCTTGGAGAGAGACGACGCTTGAATTAGAATGTCGTCTAGATAAGGTGCCACTGCAATGCCCCTCGGTCTTAGAACCGCTAGAAGGGACCCTAGCACCTTTGTGAAAATTCTGGGAGCAGTGGCTAAGCCGAATGGAAGAGCCACGAACTGGTAATGTTTGTCCAGAAAGGCGAACCTTAGGAACTGATGATGATCTTTGTGGATAGGAATATGTAGGTATGCATCCTTTAAATCCACGGTAGTCATATATTGACCTTCCTGGATTGTAGGTAAAATTGTTCGAATGGTTTCCATTTTGAACGATGGAACTCTGAGGAATTTGATTAGAATTTTTAAATCCAGAATTGGTCTGAAAGTTCCCTCTTTTTTGGGAACTACAAACAGGTTTGAGTAAAACCCCAGACCTTGTTCCGCTGTTGGAACTGGGTGTATCACTCCCACCTTTAACAGGTCTCCTACGCAATGTAAGAATGCCTGTCTTTTTATCTGGTCTGAAGATAAGCGAGACATGTGGAACCTTCCCCTTGGAGGAAGTTCCTTGAATTCTAGAAGATAACCCTGAGAGACTATTTCTAGTGCCCAGGGATCCGGAACATCTCTTGCCCAAGCCTGAGCAAAGAGACAGAGTCTGCCCCCTACTAGATCCGGTCCCGGATCGGGGGCTACCCTTTCATGCTGTCTTGGTAGCAGCAGCAGGCTTCTTGGCCTGTTTAAACTTGTTCCAGCCTTGCATTGGTTTCCAAGCTGGCTTGGCCTGGGAAGCGTTACCCTCTTGTCTAGAGGCCGCAGAGTTAGGAGACGGTCCGTTCCTGAAGTTACGAAAGGAACGAAAATTGGACTTATTCTTAGCCTTGAAAGGCCTATCCTGTGGGAGGGCATGTCCCTTCCCCCCAGTGATGTCTGAAATAATTTCCTTCAATTCTGGTCCAAAAAGGGTCTTACCTTTGAAAGGAATATTAAGCAATTTTGTCTTGGAAGATACGTCCGCCGACCAAGACTTTAGCCAGAGCGCTCTGCGCGCCACAATTGCAAACCCTGAATTTTTCGCCGCTAATCTCGCTAATTGCAAAGCGGCATCTAAAATAAAGGAATTAGCTAACTTAAGTGCGTGAATTCTGTTCATGACTTCCTCATATGGAGTCTCCTTATTGAGCGACTTTTCTAGTTCATCGAACCAGAAACACGCCGCCGTAGTGACAGGAATAATGCACAAAATTGGTTGGAGGAGGTAACCTTGCTGAACAAAAATCTTTTTAAGCAAACCCTCCAATTTTTTATCCATAGGATCTTTGAAAGCACAATTGTCCTCAATGGAATAGTCGTGCGTTTGGCTAGCGTAGAAACTGCCCCCTCAACCTTAGGGACTGTTTGCCATGTGTCCTTCCTTGGGTCGACCATGGGGAACAATTTCTTAAATATAGGAGGTGGGACAAAAGGTATGCCTGGTTTCTCCCACTCCTTATTCACTATGTCCGCCACCGTTTTAGGTATCGGAAAGGCATCGGGGTGCACCGGGACCTCAAGGAATTTGTCCATCTTGCACAATTTTTCTGGAATGACCAAAGAGTCACAATCATCCAGTGTAGTTAGCACCTCCTTAAGTAATGCGCGGAGATGCTCTAACTTAAATTTAAACGTCACAACATCAGGTTCTGCCTGTTGAGAAATTCTTCCTGAATCAGAAAGTTCTCCCTCCGACAAACCCTCCCTCACTGCCACTTCTGACTGGTAGGAGGGTATGACAGATAAATTATCATCAGCGCCTTCTTGCTCCACTGTATTTAAAACTGAGCAATCACGCTTTCTTTGAAATGCTGGCATTTTGGATAAAATATTAGCTATGGAATTATCCATTACTGCCGTTAATTGTTGCATAGTAACAAGCATTGGCGCGCTAGATGTACTAGGGGTCGCCTGCGCGTGCATAACTGGTATTGACACAGAAGGAGAGGATGAAGCACTATCCCCACTACCTTCATTTGATGAATCATCTTGGGCAACCTTATTAAATGTGACAGTACTGTCCTTACTTTGTCTGGACGCCATGGCACAATTATCACATACATTTGAAGGGGGGACCACCTTGGCCTCCATACATACAGAACATGTTCTATCTGAAGGTACAGACATGTTAGACAGGCTTAAACAGGCTAATAATGCAAAAAAAAACGTTTTTAAACAAAACCGTTACTGTCTCTTTAAATGTTAAACAGAGCACACTTTATTTCTGAAAATGTGAAAAACTATGAAGGAAATATCCAATCTTTACCAAATTTTCACCACAGAGTCTTAATGCTTAACGTTTTCAATGATCACCAGACCCTCTCACATGCAGCTGCATGCACTGCATCCAAAAGAAACTGCGCAATTATGGCGCGAAAATGAGGCTCTGCCTACTATAGTGAAAGGCCCTTCCTGACTGGGAAGGTGTCTAAATGACTGCCTGGCGTCTAAAAACGTTCCCCACACTAAAAGTTTAGAAATATCATAAACAACTTAAATAAAGCAATCGATTTAGCCCACAAGAGTGTCAACCAGTGTATAGCCCATAATAAGCCTGCATTCTGTTAAGAGTCTAAGAAAATGGCTTACCGATCCCCAAGAGGGAAAATGACAGTCTTCTAGCATTACACAGTCTTGTTAGAAATGGACTAGTCATACCTTGAGCAGAAAAGTCTGCAAACTGTTCCCCCCAACTGAAGTTCTCTGGGCTCAACAGTCCTGCGTGGGAACAGCAATTGATTTTAGTTACTGCTGCTAAAATCATACTCCTCTTTTAAACAGAACTCTTCATCCCTTTCTGTTTTAGAGTAAATAGTACAAACCGGCACTATTTTAAAATAACAAACTCTTGATAGAAGAATAAAAAACTACAACTAAACACCACATACTCTTTACCATCTCCGTGGAGATGCTACTTGTTCAGAGCGGCAAAGAGAATGACTGGGGGGCGGAGCCTGAGGAGGGGCTATATGGACAGCTTTTGCTGTGCTCTTTGCCATTTCCTGTTGGGGAAGAGAATATTCCCACAAGTAATGGATGAGGCCGTGGACCGGACACACCAATGTTGGAGAAAGCTCAACAAGAATGAAAATAATAAATGGTCCAGACAATCTAATGACTTCCTATATATTCATAATCCTAAACATATTACAGAGAGGAAGCTTTTCACATTGCGAATTTCTTTTTTAAAACACGATGAGTCCACGGATCATCTTAATTACTAATGGGATATTCACCTCCTGGTCAGCAGGAGGAGGCAAAGAGCACCACATCAGAGCTGTTAAAAAGCTCCTCCCTTCCCTCCCACTCCAGTCATTCTCTTTGCCTACGTTAGTGCTAGGAGGTGGTAAAGTTAGGTGTTAGAAAAGATTCTTCAATCAAGAGTTTATTATTTTTAAAGTAGTACAAGAGTGTGTTGCTTTGTTCTAGGGTGTAGCCGTAGTCCATATCAGTCTCTTCAGTAGAGCATTGGTGGGTTTAGATCAGTGGGAACTTGTGGGACACAATTCTCACTGCGCCTCCTATATTCTTATGCTGCCCTTACACTGAAAACCTGAGGGATATTTACTCAGGACTTTCGTTTATTTGCAGGTCTATGTGAGGGAGAGGACCTCTCAAGCCTGGGACTGCCTTGCTGTCAGGCAGAAGATGAGGTAAGTGCTGACTTTATTCTGGGGGTAGTAAAGAAAAACTCAGAAAAAGTTGGGTCACTTTATTGTTATACAGACCTCATTGCAAGTGAGTTCTTTGAAGTTACAGTGTAGATTGTCCTAGTATATAGGGACAAAATAAGACAGCTTGGACGCAGGCACTGGGGCTAAATAGGTCAGGTGTCTCATCTCCCGGCGGTTTCATGACTTATAATAACCTACCGGGAGATTACATATTGGCAACGATGAGACAGTGTGAGGGTGCTTCACTGGAAAGACTGGGCAGTCGGATTAAGCAGCTTTATAGCAAAAGGAGCTGATCAGTCTGCTAATTGTTCCCTGGGGCTTATTTTGGTTGAAAATAATGGCGACCGGGAGATCAATAATGATACACCCACGATGGGTGGAGCTTGTGTGGCGCCAAGTTTGTTTTGCACCTCTTCTCTAGCGCTTCCCATTATCGGAAGGAACAAGGAGTTGTGGTCAGAATACTTGCGCTTGGGAGACAGCAACTTTATATCTACTACTTCCGTTTTTCGGAAGAAAGGAAGACCTTTAGTTCAGGGTGGTTGCGTTTAGAGCGCTATAGTCAATTTGTGCAGAAAGACTGACAGGCACCTCAGCTGGATTCAGGTGAGGTGTAGAGGGGTTTTTGCAAAGATTCATATGCCACATGTACCTATTAAGTCATTTCTGCCCACCCAGATAAGAAAGTTACTCTTTAACATTTAAAGAGACAGTAACAGTCTTTATGTGTTCATTTTTATTAAAAAGTTAAGATTTTTATTGGATTAATCATTTTGTCTCTGTTCCCTATGTTGTGAGAGAACTGCCACTTAAGGAAAGCTCAGACTATGTCTATAAAGGAGTTACTCTTAAATTTAAAGAGACAGTAACGTTTTTTTTGCACGTTAATTTTATTAAAATGGTTAAAAAATTATTTTATTAATCATGTTTTCCCTATGTTGTGAGAGATTTTTTTCCAGAGGAATAAAATATTTTCTCTCAAATGTACAAAATTTTATATAGCCCACACATGCAGTGCCCTGCGCTTCCTCACAAACTTCACCTGGAGTTATTTGTCAAGACATCGCTTCCATAGGATCATTTAAGCGATATCTGATGTATTGTCTGTTTTTCCCATGCTGTAGGGAAAACGCTTGAGGAAATGTTGCTAATACAGTAGTAGCTATTCCGAATTTTCCTCCCTGAAGCATGAAGAGCAAGATACTTCGGTAGTATTTGAGAGGGAAAGCTCAGACTATGTCTGTGTAATTCCTTTGTCTGATTCCGAAGTGTTTTCTTTCAGCTTAAGCTTGAACACCATTTGTTATTTTAGGAGGTTTGAGCTACCCTGCGTAGTCAATTGAGCTACCGGCGTAGTCAATTCTTTTAAGTCCAGCAATCTTTACAAGGATGATTGGAAGGATAGGGAGAATCTGGGTATCCCCTTTTCTCCAGATTTAGCAGACTCTATCAAGGATTTTTAAAAAAGGGTACCCAGGGATTGTGTGTACGTCAGAGTTACAACTACCTGCGGTTTGTATTGCTTTGTCACCAGTGCAGCGGCATACTGGTTGATGCGTTGTCTGTTCTTTTAGGACAGACAATCCTCTCGAAGGAATCCAGGATAAGGTTGAGGCAATTAAGTTATTATTATATTATTATCGGTTATTTGTAGAGCGCCAACAGATTCCGCAGCGCTATAAGTTAGCCAATGCTCCACTTCAAGGTTTTTAAACTGGGAGCTAGGGTTTCAGGCTTTGCCATAAGGCTTGCAGAATGTTAAGACTGTGAATGCCTCATCTGAGTATACATTTTTGGTGATTCCGTACATGGGGAAGACCTTGTTTGGTTCTGTTTTTACGGAAATTCTCTCTGATATTACGAGAGGTAAGGGTCATTCCTTCCCTCAGGATAAGAAAGCAGTTGTCAGTATAGTTTAGTGCCTTTCGATCTTTCAAAGGAAGTCGTTCAACTCTTTCTTCCAAGCAGAAACCATCCAAACTTTACTGTTGACCCAGTCAATCTTGGAATAGGGGTAAGCAATCCAAGAATCCTGCTGGTGAATCAAAGTCAGAATGACAGGCCTGTCCCCAATCCGGGAGGTTTCAGTATCCCAGAGATACAATATAGAGTTCAGGACTTTTTCTCCCAGGGGCAGGTCTTTGTTTTCAAGATTATCTGCAGTAGAAGAGAGGCGTTCTTATTCTTCGTAGGAGACCTCTCTGACATGGGAGTGATAGTTCCTGTTCGGTTTCAGGACCAGGGTCTGGGACTTTATTCCAACCTGTTCGTGGTTCCCAAATAAGAGGGAACCTGCAGACCTATTTTAGATCTCAGAGGTCTAAACAAATTTCTCAGAGTACCGTCCTCAGATTTGTTCCTTTCTCCCTTTGATCAAAGAGGGTCAATTTATAACAACCGTGGATTTAAAGGACACATATCTGCATGTTCCTATTCACAGGTATCATCACAAGTTCCTACGGTTTGCCTTCCTAGAAAAACACTGCCAATTTGTGGCTCTTCTCTTCGGTCTTGCTACAGCTCCCAGAATTTTATCAAGGGTTCTGGGATCACTGTTGACGGTGCTTCGGTTAAGGGGCATTGCATTGGCGCCCTATCTGGATGACATCCTAGTCCAGGCGCCATCCTTACAAAAAGTAAGATCCCACACGGACACAGTGTTATCCTTCCTGTGGTTTCACGAGGGGAAGGTAAATTTGAGAAAGAGTTCCTTAGTCCCAAAGACAAGGGTTACTTCTTGGGAACCATAATAGATTCCCTATCAATGAAGATTTTTCTGACAGAAGTCAGGAAATCAAAGATTTTCGATTTTTTGTTAGCCCTTCAGTCCACTCCGCGGCCAGCAGTGGCTCAGTGCATGGAGTTAATCGGGCTGATGGTAGCGACAATGGACATCATCCCGTTTGCTCGGTTCCATCTCAGATCTCTGCATGCTCAGGTAATGGAACAGAGATTATGCAATTTGGCTCCTCGAATACTACTGGAGCAGGAGACAAGGGATTCTCTTTAATGGTGGTTGTCTCTGGATTATCTTTCCCAGGGAACCTGCTTTCGCAGACTATCTTGGGTAATTGTGACAACAGACGCCTGCCTTCTAGGGTGGGGAGCAGTCTGGGGTTCCCTAATGACTCAGTGTGTACTTCCTATAAACATCCTGGAGCTGAGAGCGATCTTCAATGCTCTTCTGGCCTGGCCTCAGTTAGCCTCCGTCCAGTTTATCAGGTTCCAGTCGGACAACATAACTTCAGTGGCTTACATCAATCATCAGGGAGAAACGAGGAGTTCCTTAGCGATGACAGAGGTAACCAAGATAATTTAGTGGGCGGAGGCCCATTCTTGTTGCCTGTCGGCGATCCACATCCCAGGGGTGGACAACTGGGAGGCGGACTTTCATCCGGGGGAGTGGGAACTCCATCCGGAAGTGTTCTTCAGCCTGATTCTCAGGAGGGGTCAGCCGGAATTAGATCTCATGGCATCCCGACAGAATGCCAAGCTCCAGAGATACAGGTCGAGGTCCAGGGACCCCCAGGCGGAACTGATAGATGCCTTGGACCTTCAGTCTAGCATACCTATTTCCTCCATTTGCTTTTCTTCCTTGGGTAATTGCTCGAATCAAACAGGAGAGGGCTTCGGTGATCCTCATAGCACCGGCTTGGCCTAGCAGGATTTGGTATGCAGATCTGGTGGAGATGACATCTCTACCACCTTGGAGACTACCGTTGAGGAAAGACCTTCTAATTCAGGGGCCCTTCCTTCACCCAAATCTAGTTTCTCTGAAGCTGACTGCTTGGAGATTGAACGCTTAATTTTATCCAAGCTGGGTTTTTCTGACTCTGACATAGAGACCATGATTCAGGCTTGTAAGCCTGTTACTAGAAGGTTTTACCATAAGATTTGGCGTAAATATCACTATTGGTGTGAATCCAAGGGCTACTCATGGAGAATTATGTCTTTTCTCCAAGCGGGTTTGGAGAAAGGTTTATCGACGAGTTCACTAAGGAGGCAAATCTTGAACGTCTGGCGGATATTCCAGATGTATAATCATTCTGTCAGGCCTTGGTCAGGATCAGGCCTGTGTTCAAACCAGTTACTCCTCCATGGAGTCTTAATTTAGTTCTCTAAGTTCTTCAAGGGGCTCCGCTTGGGCCTATGCATTCCTTAGATATTAAGTTGTTATCTTGGAAAGTTTTATATCTTGTTGCTATTTCTTCTGCTCGGAGAGTGTCAGAGCTCTCGGCATTACAGTATGAGTCTCATCTTATTTTCCATTCAGATAAGGTAGTTTTACGTACTAAATTAGGATTTCTTCCTAAGGTTGTTTCTGATCGGAACATTAATCAGGAGGTTGCTGTTCCTTCCTTGTGTCCTAATCCTCCTCCTCAGAATAAAAGACTTCTGCACAATTTGGACGTGGTCCGTGTTTTACCTGCAGGCAATGAAGGACTTTCATCAGTCTTCTTCTTTGTTTGTGGTTTTCTCAGGAAAACGTAAGGGACAGAAAGCTATGGCTACTTCTCTTTCTTCTGAGGAGTATCATACATTTTGCATATGAGACTGCTGGATAGCCTCCCGAGAGAGTTACGGCTCATTCCACGAGGGCTGTTGCTTCCTTATGGGCGTTCAAAAATGAAGCTTCTGTGGAACAGATTTCCAAGGCTGCTACTTGGTCCTCTCTTCACACTTTTTCAAAGTTCTACAAATTTGACACTTTTACCTCGGCTGAGGCCGCTTTTGGGATAAAGGTTCTTCAAGCAGTGGTGCCTTCTGTTTAGGTTCCCTGTCTTGTCCCTCCCGTATCATCTGTGTACTCTAGCTTGGGTATTGAATCCCATTAGTAAGTAAGATGATTCATGGACTCATCGTGCCTTAAAAAAGAAAAGAAAATTTATGCTTACCTGATAAATTTATTTATTTTTTGACATGATGAGTCCACGGCCCGCCCTGTTCTTTTAGACAGGATGTGGGTTATTGTAAACTTCAGACACACCTGCACCTTGGCTTTTCCTTTCTCTTCCTAACTTCAGTCGAATGACTGGAGTGGGAGGGAAGGGAGGAGCTATTTAACAGCTCTGCTGTGGTGCTCTTTGCCTCCTCCAGCTGACCAGGAGGTGAATATCCCATGAGTAATTAAGATGATCCGTGGACTCATTGTGTCAAAAAATAAATACATTAATCAGGTAAGCATACATTTTCTTTTTACTACAAGCAATATTATTACACATTAACTTTCCTTAAGTAATTATATATATATATATATATATATATATATATATAAAACATAATTTATGTAAGAACTTACCTGATAAATTATTTCTTTCATATTGGCAAGAGTCCATGAGCTAGTGACGTATGGGATATGCAATCCTACCAGGAGGGGCAAAGTTTCCCAAACCTCAAAATGCCTATAAATACACCCCTCACAACACCCACAATTCAGTTTAATGAATAGCCAAGAAGTGAGGTGTTAAAGAAAGGAGTAAAAAGCATCAATAAAGAAATTTGGAAATAATTGTGCTTTATACAAAAAATCATAACCACCACAAAAAAAGGGTGGGCCTCATGGACTCTTGCCAATATGAAAGAAATGAATTTATCAGGTAAGTTCTTACATAAATTATGTTTTTTTTCATGTAATTGGCAAGAGTCCATGAGCTAGTAACGTATGGGATAGCAATACCCAAGATGTGGAACTCCACGCAAGAGTCACTAGAGAGGGAGGGATAAAAATAAAAACAGCAATTTTTCGCTGAAGAAAATATCCACAACCCAAAAAGTTAATTCTCATTAAATGAAAAGAAAAAACTTAAAACATAAGCAGAAGAATCAAACTGATTCAGCTGCCTGAAAAACTTTTCTACCAAAAAACTGCTTCTGAAGAAGCGGATACATCAAAACGGTAGACTCTAGTAAATGTATGCAAAGAAGAACAGGTTACTGCTTTGCAAATCTGAAAAACTGAAGCTTCATTCTTAAAAGGCCACGAAGTGGAGACTAATCAAGTAGAATGAGCTGTAATTCTCTGAGGCGGGGCTTGACCCGACCCCAAATAAGCTGAATGAATCAAAAGCTTAACCACAAAGCCAAGGAAAAAGCAGAAGCCTTCTGATATTTCCTAGAACCAGAAAAGATAACAAATAGACTAGAAGTCTTCCTGAAATCTTTAGTAACTTCAACATAATATTTCAAAACTCTTACCATATCCAAAGAATGTAAGGATTTCTCCAAAGAATTCTTAGAATTAGGACACAAGGAAGGGACAACAATTTCTCTAAAAATGTTGTTAGAATTCACAACCTTAGGTAAGAATTTAAATGAAGTCAGCAAAACCGCCTTATCCTGATGAAAAAATCAGAAAAGGAGATTCACAAGAAAGAGCAGATAATTCAGAAACTCTTCTAGCAGAAGAGATGGCCAAAAGGAACAACACTTTCCAAGAAAGTATTTTAATGTCCAAAGAGAGCATAGGTTCAAATGGAGGAGGCTGTAAAACATTCAAAACCAAAATAAGACTCCAAAGAGGAGAGACTGAATTAATGACAGACTTGATACAAAACAAAGCCTGCAAAAACAGTGAATATCAGGAAGCTTATCAATCTTTCTGTGAAAATGAGACAGAAAGAGCAGAGATTTGTCCCTTCAAGGAACTTGCAGACAAAACCTTATTTAAACCATCCTGAAGAAACTGTAAAAATCTAGGAATTCTGAAAGAATGCCAAGTGAACATATGAGAAGAACACCATGCAAATGAATCTTCCAAACTCAATAATAAATCTTTCTAAAAATAGATTTATGAGCCTGTAACATAGTAATAATCACTAAGTCAGAGAAATCTCTATGACTAAGCACTAGGCGTTTAATTTCCATACCTTCAAATTTAATGATTTGAAATCCTAATGGAAAAATAACCTGTGAGACCATGCTAGAACTACCAGCAATACAAATGACTGTTCCATGATAATTATGGATATCACTCATGGAAGAAGAACTAGAGGTGGGAAAAGCAGGTTGGTAGCACCAAGAAAGTGTCAACGCATCCACTGCTTCCGCCTGAAGATCCCTGGACCTGGACAGGTACCTGGAAAGTTTCCTTGTTTAGATGAGAAGCCATCAGAACTATTTCTGAAAGACCCCACCACTGAACAATCTGAGAAAACACATCTGGAAGGAGAGACCACTCCCCTGAATGTAAAATCTGACGGTTGAAAAAATCCGCTTCCCAATTGTCTACACCGTGGATATGTACCACAGAAACTAGACGAGCTGTATTCCGCCCAGAAAAGTATTAGAGATACTTCTTTCATAGCTAGGGGACTGTGAGTCCCACCCCGATGATTGACATATGCCACAGCTGTGATATTGTCTGTCTTGAAAGCAATTGAATGGTCTTCTCTTCAACAGAAGCCAAGCCTGGAGAGCCCTGAAAATTGCACGGAGCTCCAAATATTTATTGGTAATCTCGCCTCTTTAGATTTCCAAACCCCTTGTGCTGACAGAGATCCCCAAACAGCTTCCCAACCTGAAAAGACTCACAACTGTTGTGATCACAGTCCAGATTGGATGAACCAAAAAAAAACCCGTAGAACTATACGATGGTGATCTAACCACCAAGTCAAAGATAGTTGAATATTGGAATTCAAGGATATTAAATGTGATATCCTAGAATAATCCCCGCACCATTGATTCAGCATACAAAGCTGGAGAGGTCTCATATGAAAACAAGCAAAGGGATCGAGACCAATGCTGCAGACATGAGACCTAAAACTTCCATGCATATAACTACTGAAGGAAATAATAGAGACTGAAGGTTTTGACAAGCTGAACCCAATTTAAATTGTCTCTTGTCTGTTAGAGACAGAGACATTGACACAATGTATCTGGAAACCTAAAAAACATAATTTATGTAAGAACTTACCTGATAAATTCATTTCTTTCATATTAGCAAGAGTCCATGAGCTAGTGACGTATGGGATATACATTCCTACCAGGAGGGGCAAAATTTCCCAAACCTCAAAATGCCTATAAATACACCCCTCACCACACCCACAATTCAGTTTAACGAATAGCCAAGAAGTGGGGTGATAAGAAAGGAGCAAAAGTATCAAAATAAGGAATTGGAATAATTGTGCTTATACAAAAAAATCATAACCACTACAAAAAGGGTGGGCCTCATGGACTCTTGCTAATATGAAAGAAATGAATTTATCAGGTAAGTTCTTACATAAATTATGTTTTCTTTCATGTAATTAGCAAGAGTCCATGAGCTAGTGACGTATGGGATAATAAATACCCAAGATGTGGAACTTCCACGCAAGAGTCACTAGAGAGGGAGGGATAACATAAAGACAGCCAATTCCGCTGAAAAATAATCCACAACCCAAAACAAAAGTTTTAATCTTAATAATGAAAAAAACTGAAATTATAAGCAGAAGAATCAAACTGAAACAGCTGCCTGAAGTACTTTTCTACCAAAAACTGCTCAGAAGAAGAGAAAACATCAAAATGGTAGAATTTAGTAAAAGTATGCAAAGAAGACCAAGTTGCTGCTTTGCAAATCTGATCAACAGAAGCTTCATTCCTAAAAGCCCAGGAAGTAGAAACTGACCTAGTAGAATGAGCCGTAATCCTTTGAGGCGGAGATTTACCCGACTCTACATAAGCATGATGAATCAAAGACTTTAACCAAGACGCCAAAGAAATAGCGGAGGCCTTCTGACCTTTCCTGGAACCAGAAAAGATAACAAAAAGACTAGAAGTCTTTCTAAAATCCTTAGTAGCTTCAACATAATATTTTAAAGCTCTTACTACATCCAAAGAATGTAAAGATCTCTCCTTTGAATTCTTAGGATTAGGGCACAATGAAGGGACAACAATTTCTCTACTAATGTTGTTTTTTTTTTTTTTAATTCATTTTTATTGGGGTATTTTTACAGTAATAAAATTAAAAAGACAAAATAAGACAATCGAAAAAAAGAACGGGATGAAAAATAAAATAACCACTTTGGTGGTAAAATCATACATGAAACATAATCGAAAATACAAATACCTTATAGGATACCATTAACCAAATGAAAACATATACATATTTTGTCAAATGAACATTACATCATATTCGATTGTCATCTCTTAGGAAGATTTACTTATACAAAAAAGAAACCCCTTCTGGGATACAGTAGAAATCAAAAATGTTAGATAAACATTGACCAAAAAATTAGAACTACCCAAAACTCCTAATACTTAGGTTGATCGTCTTAACCATCCTTCGGGGAAAAAAAAAAGGAAAAAAAAAAAAAAAAGGAAAAAAAAAAAAAAAGGAAAAAAAAAAAAAAAAGGAAAAAAAAAAAAAAAATATTAGGGGAGAGGGAATGGGGCTTCTCCTGTCGCCTCCCCCCCCCTCACCCCCATGCGTCCCCCGCTCTATCCCACCTCTCTGGCATTGGACACCCATAAGGGCGGAAACAACCCATGGAGAACTGCAAAGGTCTGGGAGCTCAGAAATGGCTTCAATATACTCTTTTGCACTGACAATGGGTAGGACTTGATTATAGGAAGCCATCTATGCATAAATTTACCAATGAGTTTTTCGGAGGAGAGCTGAAAATGAAAAGCTTCATAAGTTATTTGGAACTGGATTTCTCTAAGAAAAAGAGTAAAGGATGGGGCCTTATACGAACGCCAATTTTTAGTTATAAGACATCTGGCCACAAGGATAATAGTTGTATACGAGTCTACCAGAAATCTTTCTAGATGTGTATTTATTCTAAAAAAAAATACCATGTCAGCAGTAAGACAGCTAGTTAGATCGAAAGACCGATTGACCCAGTACTGGATTTTCAGCCAAAATTGCCTTATTTTTGGGCAAGACCAAAACATGTGAATTATATTAGCGTTCGGATGCGAACAACGAGGACAAGGGAAGATTTGTGAAGGGTAACAACGCGCCATTCTGGAAGGGGGGAAATAATATTTATTAGTAAGTTTAAAATGAGACTCTTTTACTGACACAGGAACCATACATTTGTATACTCTCTCCAAACTCTGCAAGATCCATTCAGGAGTGATAGCGGTGAATGTATTCTCCCAACTTTTACAGATTTTATCTACTGTTAATGCCCCTTGTTTAGCCAACATTATGTCATATGTAAGTGAAATTGAAGTGTAACCTTTTCTAAATTTATCAAAACAAGTGTTAATTTCGGTCCACCGGGACACCCAGTCCTCTGGTGGGGGATGCTTACTCACAAAATGCCTAAGTTGAAAATAAGCGAACAGATTGTCCCTGGGTAACTTATAAAGTTGAAACAACGAACCATATGGACTTATGAGTTGAGTTTCTGAAAAGACTTGAGCGACCCGTGACAAACCATTCTCTTCCCATTTCTCAAATACCTTGTATTGTACCCCAGGCATAAACTCAGGATTGCCTCTTATAGGCAAGAATCTTGAGAAATGAGGATCAACTTCTAAAATTTTACAGAATTTCTGCCAGGCCACTATTATGTTTTTAACCGAAGATAATGATTTAATTTTAGGGGGAAGATGTTTAATTACATTATGCACGACCGCTTTTAAAGAAAACGGGGCAATGCATTGTTCTTCTAGTTCAATTGTCGAGAAGCAGTTTGAATCGGTTAGCCAATCAAATGCAAATTTAGCTAGCGTAGCAATATTATACAGTTTTAAGCTAGGAAGGGCTAGGCCAGCAGAAGATTTTTTTTGAGTCAATTTCATCAGGGATATTCGAGACTTCTTATTACCCCATATAAATTTAACTATATTTTGATCAAACTTATTTAAATCCTTTTTTGAGAGAAATAACGGTAAGTTTTGTAAAAGATACAGTATCTGGGGGAATACGATGACTTTTATTAAGTTTACTCGTGCTGAGATAGATAAGGGAAAGGAGGCCCATAATTCAAGATTACTCTTTAGCATCTCTAACAATGGTTCAAAATTCAAATTATACCATTTCAACGGGTCTCTGTGAAAAATAATCCCAAGATATTTAAGTCTATCTACCACTTTAAAGGGGTGATTAGAGCAACTTACCCTTGACTTGGAGATCCACAATAGTTCACTTTTTCCATAATTAACTTTGTACCCTGAAAAAGAACTAAAATCCGTCAGAATTTGTAATACTAAGGGTATCTGCACTTTTGTTTTCTCTAGGAACAATAAGAGGTCGTCAGCATAAAGAAGGGTTCTGAGAGTGTGTGGCCCTATTGATATTCCGGATAATTTTTGCCTTAACCAAATAGCCAAAGGTTCTAGAGCAATATCGAATAGCAGGGGTGACAGCGGGCATCCCTGTCTCGTTCCCCTGCCTAATAATATCCTAGGAGATAATATGTTATTGATTAAAAGATATGATATTGGTGCCCTATATATTTTATGCACCAAGTTCATAAATTGATTGTGAAACCCAAATTGCTCTAGAACCCGAAAAAGATACTGCCATGTAATGGAGTCAAAGGCTTTTTCTGCGTCTAACGTCAGAATAGCCATATCTGTGGGAGCTCTAACTACATCCAAAGAATGCAACGACTTTTCCTTAGAATTCTTAGGATTAGGACACAATGAAGGAACTACAATTTCTCTACTAATGTTGTTAGAATTCACAACCTTAGGTAAAAATGTAAATGAAGTCCGCAACACCGCCTTATCCTGATGAAAAATCAGAAAAGGAGATTCACAAGAAAGAGCAGATAACTCAGAAACTCTTCTAGCAGAAGAGATGGCCAAAAAGAACAGAACTTTCCAAGAAAGTAATTTAATATCCAGAGAATGCATAGGTTCAAACGGAGGAGCTTGTAAAGCCCTCAGAACCAAATTAAGACTCCAAGGAGGAGAGATTGACTTAATAACAGGTTTGATATGAACCAAAGCCTGTACAAAACAATGAATATCAGGAAGATTAGCAATCTTTCTGTGAAAAAGAACAGAAAGAGCAGAGATTTGTCCTTTCAAGGAACTTGCAGACAAACCTTTATCCAAACCATCCTGTAAAATTCTAGGAATTCTAAAAGAATGCCAGGAGAATTTATGAGAACACCAAGAAATGTAAGTCTTCCAGACTCGATAATAAATCTTTCTAGACACAGATTTACGAGCCTGTAACATAGTATTAATTACTGAGTCAGAGAAACCTCTATGACTAAGAATCAAGCGTTCAATTTCCATACCTTCAAATTTAATGATTTGAGATCCTGATGGAAAAAAGGACCTTGAGATAGAAGGTCTGGTCTTAGCGGAAGAGTCCAAGGTTGGCAACTGGCCATCCGAATGAGATCCGCATACCAAAACCTGTGAGGCCATGCTGGAGCCACCAGCAGTACAAACGAACGTTCCATTAGAATTTTGGAAATCACTTTTGGAAGAAGAACTAGAGGCGGAAAGATATAGGCAGGATGATAATTCCAAGGAAGCGACAACGCATCCACTGCCTCCGCCTGAGGATCCCTGGATCTGGACAGATACCTGGGAAGTTTCTTGTTTAGATTAGAGGCCATCAGATCTATTTCTGGAAGTCCCCAGATTTGAACATTCTGAAGAAATACCTCTGGGTGAAGAGACCATTCGCCCGGATGTAACGTCTGACGACTGAGATAATCCGCTTCCCAATTGTCTACACCTGGGATGTGAACCGCAGAGATTAGACAGGAGCTGGATTCCGCCCATAGAAGTATCCGAGATACTTCTTTCATAGCCTGAGGACTGTGAGTCCCACCTTGATGATTTACATATGCCACGGTTGTGACATTGTCTGCCTGAAAACATATAAACGATTCTCTCTTCAGAAGAGGCCAGAATTGAAGAGCTCTGAAAATCGCACAGAGTTCCAAAATGTTGATTGGTAATCTCGCCTCCTGAGATTCCCAAACCCCCTGCGCTGTCAGAGACCCCCATACAGCACCCCAACCAGACAGACTCGCATCTGTTGAGATCACAGTCCAGGTTGGACGAAAAAAATAAGCCCCTTGGACTAAACGATGGTGATCTATCCACCACATCAGAGAGTGTCGTACATTGGGATTTAAGGATATTGATTGTGATATCTTTGTATAATCCCTGCACCACTGGTTCAGCATGCAAAGCTGAAGAGGTCGCATGTGAAAACGAGAAAAGGGGATCGCGTCCGATGCAGCAGTCATGAGACCTAGAATTTCCATGCACAAAACTACCGAAGGGAATGATTGAGACTGAAGGTTTCGACAGGCTGAAACCAATTTCAGATGTCTCTTTTCTGTTAGAGACAAGGTCATGGACACTGAATCTATTTGAAAACCCAAAAAGGTTACCTTTGTCTGAGGAATCAATGAACTCTTTGGTAAATTGATCCTCCAACCATGTCTTTGAAAAAACCACACAAGTTGATTCGTATGAGATTCTGTAGAATGTGAAGACTGAGCAAGTACCAAGATATCGTCCAAATAAGGAAATACCGCAATACCCTGTTCTCTGATTACAGAGAGAAGGGCACCGAGAACCTTTGAAAAGATCCTTGGAGCTGTTGCTAGGTCAAACGGAAGGGCCACAAACTGGTAATGCTTGTCTAGAAAAGAGAATCTCAGAAACTGAAAGTGATCTGGATGAATTGGAATATGAAGGTATGCATCCTGTAAATCTATTGTGGACATATAATGCCCTTGCTGAACAAAAGGCAGAATAGTCCTTATAGTTACCATTTTGAATGTTGGTATCCTTACATAATGATTCAATATTTTTAGATCCAGAACTGGTCTGAAGGAATTCTCCTTCTTTGGTACAATTAATAGATTTGAGTAAAACCCCAGACCCTGTTCGAGAACTGGAACTGGCACAATTACTCCAGCCAACTCTAGATCTGAAACACATTTCAGAAACGCCTGAGCCTTCACTGGGTTTATTGGAATGCGAGAGAAAAAAAAATCTTCTCGCAGACGGCCTTACCTTGAAACCTATTCTGTACCCTTGTGAAACAATGTTCTGAATCCAAAGACTGTGAATCGAATTGATCCAAATATCTTTGAAAAATCGTAACCTGACCCCTACCAGCTGTGCTGGAATGAGGGCCGCACCTTCATGTGGACTTGGGAGCTGGTTTTGACTTTCTAAAAGGCTTAGATTTATTCCAGACTGGAGAAGGTTTCCAAACAGAAACCGTTCCTTTAGGGGAAAGGTCAGGCTTCTGTTCCTTATTCTGACGAAAGGAGCGAAAACGATTAGCAGCCCTGTATTTACCCTTAGATTTTTTGTCCTGAGGCAAAAAAGATCCTTTCCCCCCAGTAACAGTTGAAATAATAGAATCCAACTGAGAACCAAATAACTTATTACCTTGAAAAGAAAGAGAAAGTAAAGTTGACTTAGAAGTCATATCTGCATTCCAAGTTTTAAGCCATAAAGCTCTTCTAGCTAAAATAGCTAAAGACATATACCTGACATCAATTCTAATGATATCAAAGATGGCATCACAAATAAAGTTATTAGCATGTTGAAGAAGTTTAACAATGCTATGAGAATCATGGTCTGACACTTGTTGTGCTAACGTCTCCAACCAGAAAGTGGAAGCAGCAGCAACATCAGCCAAAGAAATAGCAGGTCTAAGAAGATTACCTGAACATAAATAAGCTCTCCTTAGAAAGGATTCAAGCTTCCTATCTAAAGGATCCTTAAAGGAAGTACTATCCGCCGTAGGAATAGTAGTACGTTTAGCAAGAGTAGAGATAGCCCCATCAACTTAGGGATTTTGTCCCAAAACTCTAATCTATCAGATGGCACAGGGTACAATTTCTTAAACCTTTTAGAAGGAGTAAATGAAGTACCCAGATTATTCTATTCCCTAGAAATTACTTCAGAAATAGCATCAGGGACAGGAAAAACTTCTGGAATAACTATATGAGGTTTGAAAACTGAATTTAAACGCTTAGTAGATTTAGTATCAAGAGGACTAGACTCCTCCATATCTAATGCAATTAACACTTCTTTAAGTAAAGAACGAATAAATTCCATTCTAAATAAATATGAAGATTTATAAGTATCAATATCTGAGACAGAATCTTCTGAACCAGATAAATCCTCATCAGAAACAGACAAGTCAGAATGATGACGGTCACTTAAAAATTCATCTGAAATATGAGAAGTTTTAAAAGACCTTTTACGTTTACTGGAAGGAGGAATAACAGACAGAGCCTTCCTAATAGATTTAGAAACAATTTTTTTACATTAACAGGAACATCCTGAGCATTAGATGCTGAGGGAACAACAACAGGTAAAGGATTATTACTAATGGAAATACTATCTGCATTAGAAAGTTTATCATGACATTCATCACAAACTACAGCCGGAGGAACAGTTACCACAAGTTTACAACAAATGCACTTAACTTTGGTAGAACCAGCATCAGGCAGCGTCTTTCCAGAAGTAGATTCTGATCCAGGGTCAAGTTGAGACATCTTGCAATATGTAATAGAAAAAACAACATATAAATCAAAATTATCAAATTCCTTAAATGACAGTTTCAGGAATGGGAAAAAATGCCAATGAACAAGCCTCTAGCAACCAGAAGCAATAAAAAATGAGACTGAAATAATGTGCAAAAAAGGTGGAGACAAGAATGACGCCCACATTTTTTTGGCGCCAAAAAGGACGCCCACATTATTGGCGCTAAGTACGCCGTCTATATTTTTTGGCGCTAAGTATGACGCCACACCCGGTGACCCCGAAAAAAATAACGCCCACATGTTTGGCGCAAAAAAACTGACAAATTTTTGGCGCCAAAAATGACGCAATAAATTGAAGCATTTTCAGCCCCCGCGAGCCTAACAGCCCACAGGGAAAAAAAGTAAATTGAAAAACTTTAAGGTAAGAAAATTGAATTATTCATATGCATTATCCCAAATAATGAAACTGACTGTCTGAAATAAGGAATACTGATTACCCTGAATCAAGGCAAATATAAGTTTAAACACATATATTTAGAACTTTATAAATAAAGTGCCCAACCATAGCTTAAGAGTGTCATAATAAAATAAGACTTACTTACCCCAAGACACTTATCTACATATAGTAGATAGCCAAACCAGTACTGAAACGAGAATCAGTAGAGGTAATGGTATATTAGAGTATATCGTCGATCTGAAAAGGGAGGTAGGAGAAGAAATCTTTACGAACGATAACAGAGAACCTATGAAATAGATCCCGTAGAAGGAGACCATGGTATTCAAATAGGCAATACTCTCTTCACATCCCTCTGACATTCACTGCACTCTGAGAGGAAAACCGGGCTCCAACCTGCTGCAAAGCGCATATCAACGAAGAATCTAGCACAAACTTACTTCACCACCTCCACGGGAGGCAAAGTTTGTAAAACTGAATTGTGGGTGTGGTGAGGGGTGTATTTATAGGCATTTTGAGGTTTGGGAAACTTTGCCCCTCCTGGTAGGAATGTATATCCCATACGTCACTAGCTCATGGGCTCTTGCTAATTACATGAAAGAAAAGGTGACCCTTGTAGGAAAAAAGGAACTTTTTTTTTTTTTGGTGAAATGATCCTCCAACCATGTCTTTGAAGGAACAACAGAAGTTGGATCGTATGAGATTCTGCAGAACAAAAAGTACCAATATATCGTCCAAATAAGGAAACACCGAGAACCGTAGAAAATATTCCTAGAAAGGAAGAGCAACACATTGGTAAAGCTTGTCTAAAAAAGAGAATCTCAGAAAATGAAAATAATCTGAATGAAACAGAATATGAAGGTATGTAACCTGTAAGACTATTGTGGGCATATAATGCCCTTGTTGAACAAAAGGCAGAATAGACTTTATAGTCACCATTCTGAAAGATGGTACTCTTACATGAAAATTCAAAACATTTTTAGATCCAAAACTGGTCTGAATGAATTTTCTTTCTTTGGGACAATGAATAGTTTTGAATAAAACCCCAGACCCTGTTCCTGAAACAGAACTGGCATGAATACCCCAGATAACTCCAGGTCTGAAACACACTTCAGGAAAGTCTGAGCCTTTACTGGGATTGCTGGAATGCGTGAGAGGAAAAAACTTCTCACAGGCGGTCTTACTCTGAATACTATTCTGTACCCCTGAGAAACAATATTCTGAATCTAAGGATTTTGGACCGAATTGATCCAAACAAACAAATCTTAATCTGCACCCAACAGCTAAACTGGAATAAGGGCCGCACCTTCATGCGGACTTGGGGGCTGGCTTTGATCTCTTAAATGGCTTGAAATTATTCCAATTTGAAGAAGGCTTCCAATTGGAAACATATTCCTTGGGGAAGAATTAGGTTTCTGTTCCTTATTAAAAATGAAAACGGTTAGAAGCTTAAGATTTACCCTTAGAACTTAATCTTGAGGCAAAAAAACTCCCTTCCCCACAGTCACAGTTGAAAGTATTGAATCCAACTGTAAACCAAATAATTTATTACCTTGGAAGGAAAGAAAATAGAAATCTGGACTTAGAAATCAAATCAGCATTCCAAGATTTAAGCCACAAAGCTCTTCTAGCTAAAATAGCTAAAGACATAGATTTTAACATCAATTTGATATAAAAAAAAATGGCATAAAAAATGAAATTATTAGCATGTTGAATCAAGTTAACAATGCTAGACAAATCATAATCCGATACTTGTTGCGCTAAAATTTCCAACCAAAAAGTTGAAGCAGCTGCAACATCAGCCAAAGAAATTGCAGGCCTAAGAAAAGGACCTGAAAATAAATTAATTTTCTTTAGATAAGATACAAGTTTCTCATCTAAAGGATCTTTAAAAACATAATTTATGCTTACCTGATAAATTCCTTTCTTCTGTAGTGTGATCAGTCCACGGGTCATCATTACTTCTGGGATATTAACTCCTCCCCAACAGGAAGTGCAAGAGGATTCACCCAGCAGAGCTGCATATAGCTCCTCCCCTCTACGTCACTCCCAGTCATTCGACCAAGGACCAACGAGAAAGGAAAAGCCAAGGGTGAAGTGGTGACTGGAGTATAAATTAAAAAATATTTACCTGCCTTAAAACAGGGCGGGCCGTGGACTGATCACACTACAGAAGAAAGGAATTTATCAGGTAAGCATAAATTATGTTTTCTTCTGTTAAGTGTGATCAGTCCACGGGTCATCATTACTTCTGGGATACCAATACCAAAGCAAAAGTACACGGATGACGGGAGGGATAGGCAGGCTCTTTATACAGAAGGAACCACTGCCTGAAGAACCTTTCTCCCAAAAATAGCCTCCGATGAAGCAAAAGTGTCAAATTTGTAAAATTTGGAAAAAGTATGAAGCGAAGACCAAGTTGCAGCCTTGCAAATCTGTTCAACAGAGGCCTCATTCTTAAAGGCCCAAGTAGAAGCCACAGCTCTAGTGGAATGAGCTGTAATCCTTTCAGGAGGCTGCTGTCCAGCAGTCTCATAAGCTAAACGAATTATGCTACGAAGCCAAAAAGAAAGAGAGGTAGCAGAAGCTTTTTGACCTCTCCTCTGCCCAGAGTAAACGACAAACAGAGAAGACGTTTGTCGAAATTCCTTAGTTGCCTGTAAGTAAAATTTTAGAGCACGGACTACATCCAGGTTGTGCAGTAGACGTTCCTTCTTCGAAGAAGGATTTGGGCATAAAGAAGGAACAACAATCTCTTGATTGATATTCCTGTTAGTAACTACCTTAGGTAAGAACCCAGGTTTAGTACGCAGAACTACCTTATCCGAATGAAAAATCAAATAAGGAGAATCACAATGTAAGGCTGATAACTCAGAGACTCTTCGAGCCGAGGAAATAGCCATTAAAAATAGAACTTTCCAAGATAACAACTTTATATCAATGGAATGAAGGGGTTCAAACGGAACGCCCTGTAAAACATTAAGAACAAGGTTTAAACTCCATGGTGGAGCAACCGTTTTAAACACAGGCTTAATCCTGGCCAAAGCCTGACAAAAAGCCTGGACGTCAGGAACTTCTGACAGACGTTTGTGTAACAGAATGGACAGAGCTGAGATCTGTCCCTTTAATGAACTAGCGGATAAACCCTTTTCTAAACCTTCTTGTAGAAAAGACAATATCCTAGGAATCCTAACCTTACTCCAAGAGTAACCTTTGGATTCACACCAATATAGGTATTTACGCCATATCTTATGGTAAATCTTTCTGGTAACAGGTTTCCTAGCCTGTATTAAGGTATCAATAACTGACTCAGAAAACCCACGTCTTGATAAAATCAAGCGTTCAATTTCCAAGCAGTCAGCTTCAGAGAAGTTAGACTTTGATGTTTGAAGGGACCCTGTATCAGAAGGTCCTGTTTCAGAGGTAGAGACCAAGGTGGACAGGATGACATGTCCACCAGATCTGCATACCAAGTCCTGCGTGGCCACGCAGGTGCTATTAGAATCACTGATGCTCTCTCTTGTTTGATTCTGGCAATCAATCGAGGAAGCATCGGGAAGGGTGGAAACACGTAAGCCATCCTGAAATCCCAAGGTGCTGTCAGGGCATCTATCAGGACTGCTTCTGGATCCCTGGATCTGGACCCATAACGAGGAAGCTTGGCGTTCTGTCGAGACGCCATGAGATCTATCTCTGGTTTGCCCCAACGTCGAAGTATTTGGGCAAAGACCTCCGGATGAAGTTCCCACTCCCCCGGATGAAAAGTCTGACGACTTAAGAAATCCGCCTCCCAGTTCTCCACTCCCGGGATGTGGATTGCTGACAGGTGGCAAGAGTGAGACTCTGCCCAGCGAATTATCTTTGATACTTCCATCATAGCTAGGGAGCTTCGTGTCCCTCCCTGATGGTTGATGTAAGCTACAGTTGTGATGTTGTCCGACTGAAACCTGATGAAACTCCGCGTTGTCAACTGGGGCCAAGCCAGGAGGGCATTGAGAACTGCTCTCAATTCCAGAATGTTTATTGGCAGGAGACTCTCCTCCTGACTCCATTGTCCCTGAGCCTTCAGAGAATTCCAGACGGCACCCCAACCTAGAAGGCTGGCGTCTGTTGTTACAATTGTCCAGTCTGGTCTGCTGAGTGGCATCCCCCTGGACAGATGTGGCCGAGAAAGCCACCAAAGAAGAGAATTTCTGGTCTCTTGATCCAGATTCAGAGAAGGGGATAAGTCTGAGTAATCCCCATTCCACTGACTTAGCATGCACAGTTGCAGTGGTCTGAGGTGTAGGCGTGCAAAGGGTACTATGTCCATTGCCGCTACCATTAAGCCGATTACCTCCATGCATTGAGCCACTGACAGGTGTTGAATGGAATGAAGGGTGCGGCAAGCACTTTGAAGTCTTGTTAACCTGTCCTCTGTCAGGTAAATCTTCATTTTTACAGAATCTATAAGAGTCCCCAGGAAGGGAACTCTTGTGAGTGGAACGAGTGAACTTTTCTTTTCGTTCACCTTCCATCCATGTGACCTTAGAAATGCCAGTACTAACTCTGTATGAGACTTGGCAGTTTGAAAGCTTGAAGCTTGAATCAGAATGTCGTCTAGGTATGGAGCTACCGAGATTCCCCGCGGTCTTAGTACCGCCAGAAGAGCACCCAGAACCTTTGTGAAGATTCTTGGAGCTGTAGCCAATCCGAATGGAAGAGCTACAAACTGGTAATGCCTGTCTAGGAAGGCAAACCTTAGGTACCGGTAATGATCTTTGTGAATCGGTATGTGAAGGTAAGCATCCTTTAAATCTACAGTGGTCATGTACTGACCCTCTTGGATCATAGGTAAAATTGTCCGAATAGTCTCCATCTTGAACGATGGAACTCTTAGGAACTTGTTTAGGATCTTTAAGTCCAGGATTGGTCTGAAAGTTCCCTCTTTTTTGGGAACCACAAACAGATTTGCGTAAAACCCCTGTCCCTGTTCCGATCGTGGAACTGGGTGGATTACTCCCATTAACAAGAGCTCTTGTACGCAGCGTAGAAACGCCTCTTTCTTTGTCTGGATTGTTGACAACCTTGACAGATGAAATCTCTCTCTTGGAGGAGAGTATTTGAAGTCCAGAAGGTATCCCTGAGATATTATTTCTAGCGCCCAGGGATCCTGGACATCTCTTGCCCAAGCCTGGGCGAAGAGAGAAAGCCTGCCCCCCACTAGATCCGATCCCGGATCGGGGGCCCTCAATTCATGCCGTTTTAGGGGCAGCAGTAGGTTTCCTGGTCTGCTTGCCCTTGTTCCAGGACTGGTTAGGTTTCCAGCCTTGTCTGTAGCGAGCAACAGCTCCTTCCTGTTTTGGTGCAGAGGAAGTTGATGCTGCTCCTGCTTTGAAATTACGAAAGGAACGAAAATTAGACTGTCTAGTCTTAGTTTTGGCTTTGTCCTGAGGCAGGGCATGGCCTTTACCTCCTGTAATGTCAGCGATAATCTCTTTCAACCCGGGCCCGAATAAGGTCTGCCCTTTGAAAGGTATATTAAGCAATTTAGACTTAGAAGTAACATCAGCTGACCAGGATTTTAGCCACAGCGCCCTGCGTGCCTGAATGGCGAATCCTGAATTCTTCGCCATAAGTTTAGTTAGATGTACTACGGCCTCCGAAATGAATGAATTAGCTAGTTTAAGGACTCTAAGCCTGTCCGTAATGTCGTCCAGAGTAGCTGAACTAATGTTCTCTTCCAGAGACTCAATCCAGAACGCCGCTGCAGCCGTGATCGGCGCAATGCATGCAAGGGGTTGCAATATAAAACCTTGTTGAACAAACATTTTCTTAAGGTAACCCTCTAATTTTTTATCCATTGGATCTGAAAAAGCACAGCTATCCTCCACCGGGATAGTGGTACGCTTAGCTAAAGTAGAAACTGCTCCCTCTACCTTAGGGACCGCTTGCCATAAGTCCCGTGTGGTGGCGTCTATTGGAAACATTTTTCTAAATATCGGAGGGGGTGAGAACGGCACACCGGGTCTATCCCACTCCTTAGAAACAATTTCAGTAATTCTCTTAGGTATAGGAAAAACCTCAGTACTCGTCAGTACCGCAAAATATTTATTCAACCTACACATTTTCTCTGGTATTGCAACTGTGTTACAATCATTCAGAGCCGCTAACACCTCCCCTAGTAATACACGGAGGTTTTCCAGTTTAAATTTAAAATTTGAAATATCTGAATCCAGTCTGTTTGGATCAGAACCGTCACCCACAGGATGAAGTTCTCCGTCCTCATGTTCTGCAACCTGTGACGCAGTATCTGACATGGCCCTAATATTATCAGCGCACTCTGTTCTCACCCCAGAGTGATCACGCTTACCTCTTAGTTCTGGTAATTTAGCCAAAACTTCAGTCATAACAGAAGCCATATCCTGTAATGTGATTTGTAATGGCCGGCCAGATGTACTCGGCGCTACAATATCACGCACCTCCCGAGCGGGAGATGCAGGTACTGGCACGTGAGGCGAGTTAGTCGGCATAACTCTCCCCTCGTTGTTTGGTGAAATTTGTTCAATTTGTACAGATTGACTTTTATTTAAAGTAGCATCAATACAGTTAGTACATAAATTTCTATTGGGCTCCACTTTGGCATTGCAACAAATGACACAGGTATCTTCCTCTGAATCAGACATGTTTAACACACTAGCAAATAAACTTGCAACTTAGAATACAATTCAATTAGAATAATATTAAAAACGTACTGTGCCTTTAAGAAGCACAGAAAATCTATGACAGTTGAAAATTAATAAATTGAAACAGTTATAGCCTCAATCCTTGTAAACAACACCACTTTAGCAAAGGTTTAATCCCAATAGCAAAGATAACAAATTCTGAAAGCAGGAAACAATTACAGAATAAACGTTTTTTATCACAGTCAACTATAATTCTCACAGCTCTGCTGAGAGAAATTACCTCCCTCAAAATAAGTTTGAAGACCCCTGAGTTCTGTAGAGATGAACCGGATCATGCAGGAAATACAATGAGCTGCTGACTGAAATAACTGATGCATAGAAAAGGCGCCAAAAAACGGCCCTTCCCCCTCACACACAGCAGTGAGAGAGAACAGAAACTGTCAGAAAAAGATTAAGCAACTGCCAAGTGGGAAAATGGTGCCCAAACATTTATTCACTCAGTACCTCAGCAAATGAAAACGATTTTACATTCCAGCAAAAACGTTAAACATAATTTCTAGTTATTAAACAGCTTAATGTACTTCTTACAGTGTAATTCTAGTGAAGTACCATTCCCCAGAATACTGAAGTGTAAAGTATACATACATGACATTATATCGGTATGGCAGGATTTTCTCATCAATTCCATTGTGAGAAAATAAAAGCTGCTACATACCTCTATGCAGATTCATCTGCCCGCTGTCCCCTGATCTGAAGTTTACCTCTCCTCAGATGGCCGAGAAACAGCAATATGATCTTAACTACTCCGGCTAAAATCATAGCAAAAACTCTGGTAGATTCTTCGTCAAACTCTGCCAGAGAGGTAATAACACACTCCGGTGCTATTTTAAAATAACAAACTTTTGATTGAAGATATAAAACTAAGTATAATCACCATAGCCCTCTCACACCTCCTATCTAGTCGTTGGGTGCAAGAGAATGACTGGGAGTGACGTAGAGGGGAGGAGCTATATGCAGCTCTGCTGGGTGAATCCTCTTGCACTTCCTGTTGGGGAGGAGTTAATATCCCAGAAGTAATGATGACCCGTGGACTGATCACACTTAACAGAAGAAATAAATACTATTTTCCATAGGAATAGCAGAACGTTTAGCAAGAGTAGAGAAAGCCCCATTAACTTTGGGGATCTTTTCCCAAACTCAAATCTAACTGCTGGTAAAGGATACAATTTTAAAACCTTAAAGAAGGAATAAAAGAAGTACCAAGCCTATTCCATTCCTTAGAAATTATATCAGAAATAGCATTAGGAATTGGAAAAAAAAAACCTCTGAAGTAACCACAGGAGGTTTATAAACAGAATTTAAATGTTTACTAGCTTAAAAATCAAGAGGACTAGTCTCCTCAATATCCAATATAATCAACACTTCTTCAACAAAGAACGAATGCACTCCATTAAAAATAAATAAGTAGATTTGTTAGTGTCAATATCTGATGAAGGATCTTCTGAATCAGTTAGATCCTCATCAGAGAAGGATAATTCAGTATGTTGTCGGTCATTTGAAAATTCATCAAATATATGAGAAGTTTAAAAAAGACCTTTACATTTTATTAGAAGCCGGGATGGCAGACAAAGCCTGCTGAATAAAATCAGAAAATGTTCTTATAAATTCACAGGTATATCTTGTACATTAGATGTTAAAAGAATAGCAACAGACAATGCATTATTACTGATGGACATATTCTCTGCATGTAAAAGTTTATCATGATAACTTATTACAAACCACAGCTAAAGATATAATCTCCATAACATTACAATAAATTAACTTAGCTTTGGTAGGACTGATATCAGTAAGCAGGATTCCAACAGTGTTTTCTGATACAGGAACAGTTTGAGACATCTTGTAAGAGAAAAAAACAACATATAAAGCAAAATTATCAGTTTCCTTATATGACAGTTTCAGGAATGGGGGAAAAAATGCAAACAGCATAGCCCTCTGACATAGAAAAAAAGGCCAGAGGCAAAAGGAATGGGGTCTTAAATAATGAAAATATTTGACGCCAAGTATGACGCACAACAAACAGAAAAATATTTTTTGGCGCCAAAGATGTCAGGAAACGGAACAATAGTGTCATAGATGACGCAACCTTGTGAAGGACTCGGCTTCAACTAAGATGTTGGAAATGACGAATTTGCGTCACAAACGTAACTTTTGCGCCAACAAAAATCTCGCACCAAGAATGACGCAATAAATTTTGACTTTTTGCGCCCTCGTGAGCCTAATACAGCCCGCAATTTAAAAAAAAGAGTCAATTTGAAAAAGACTAAACCCCAGGTAAGGAAAAAAAATTTTTTCTTAAAAATGCATTTCCCAGATATGAAACGGACAGTCTGCAAAAAAAGGAAATATACTGAACCTGAATCATGGCAAATATAAGTACAATACATATATTTAGAACGTACCAAACCATAGCTGAGAGTGGTTAAAATGTTTGATTTCCTGACCTCCGTCAGAAAACTTTTCATGTCCACCGAACTATCAGAGTTCCCAGGAATGGAACTCTTGTGAGAGGGATAAGTGAACTCTTTTTTACGTTCACCTTCCACACGTGAGATCTTAGAAAAGCCAACACGATGTCTGTGTGAGACTTGGCTAGTTGGTAAGTTGACGCCTGAATTAAGATATCGTCCAGATAAGGCGCCACTGCTATGCCCAGCGGCCTTAGAACCGCCAGAAGGGACCCTAGCACCTTTGTGAAAATTCTGGGAGCTGTGGCAAACCCGAAGGGAAGAGCCACAAACTGGTAATGCTTGTCCAGAAAGGCGAACCTGAGGAACTGGTGATGATCTTTGTGGATAGGGATGTGTAGATACGCATCCCTTAAGTCCACGGTGGTCATATATTGACCCTCCTGGATCATTGGTAAAATAGTCCGAATGGTCTCCATCTTGAAGGATGGGACTCTGAGGAATTTGTTTAGGATCTTGAGATGTAAAATTGGTCTGAAGGTTCCCTCCTTTTTGGAAAACCACAAACAGATTGGAGTAAAACTCCTGCCCCTGTTCTGTTTTCGGAACTGGGCGGATCTATCCCATGGTATATAGGTCTTCTACACAGCGTAAGAATGCCTCTCTTTTTGTCTGGTTTACAGACAATTGAGAAAGATGGAATCTCCCCCTTGGAGGAGAATCTTTGAAATCTAGAAGATACCCCTGGGTTACGATTTCTAAAGCCCAGGAGTCCTGAACGTCTCTTGCCCAAGCCTGAGCAAAGAGAGAAAGTCTGCCCCCTACTAGATCCCGTCCCGGATCGGGGGCTACCCCTTCATGCTGTCTTGGTGGCAGCGGGCTTCTTGGCCTGTTTACCTTTGTTCCAAGTCTGGTTAGGTCTCCAGACTGACTTGGATTGAGCAAAATTCCCCTCTTGTTTTGCAGCAGGGGAAGAGGTAAAGGGACCACCTTTGAAGTTTCGAAAGGAACGAAAATTATTTTGTTTGGTTCTCATCTTATTTGTCTTATCCTGAGGAAGGGTATGGCCTTTTCCTCCAGTGAGGTCTGAAATGATCTCTTTCAGTGCAGGCCCGAATAGGGTCTTACATTTGAAAGGGATGGCTAAAAGCTTAGATTTTGATCACACATCAGCAGACCAGGACTTAAGCCATAACGCTCTTCGCACTAAAATGGCAAAACCTGAATTCTTTGCCGCTAATTTAGCCAGTTGAAAAGCGGCATCTGTAATGAAAGAATTAGCTAGCTTGAGAGCCCTAATTCTATCCAGAATATCATCTAATGGGGTCTCAACCTGAAGAGCCTCCTCCAGAGCCTTGAACCAAAAAGCAGCTGCAGTAGTTACAGGAAAAATGCACGCTATAGGTTGCAGAAGAAAACCCTGATGAACGAATATTTTCTTTAGGAGACCCTCTAATTTTTTATCCATAAGATCTTTGAAAGCACAACTGTCCTCAATAGGTATAGTTGTACACTTAGCCAGGGTAGAAATAGCTCCCTCCACCTTAGGGACCGTCTGCCATGAATCCCGCATGGTGTCTGATATGGGAAACATTTTCTTAAAAGTAGGAAGGGGAGCGAACGGAATGCCTGGTCTATCCCACTCCTTAATAACAATGTCCGAAATCCTCTTAGGGACCGGAAAAACATCAGTGTAGACAGGAACCTCTAGATATCTGTCCATTTTACACAATTTCTCTGGAACTACAATAGGGTCACAATCATCCAGAGTCGCTAAAACCTCCCTGAGCAACAAGCGGAGGTGTTCTAGTTTAAATTTAAAACCCGTCATATCCGAGTCTGTCTGAGGGAACATCTTTCCTGAATCAGAAATCTCTCCCTCAGACAGCAAATCCCTCACCCCCAACTCAGAACATTGTGAGGGTACATCGGATATGGCTAATAAAGCGTCAGAGGGCTCAGCATTTGATCTCACACCAGACCTACTGCGTTTTCCCTGCAACCCAGGCAGCTTAGATAAAACCTCTGTGAGGGTAGTATTCATAACTGCGGCCATATCTTGCAGGGTGAAAGAATTAGACGCACTAGAAGTACATGGCGTCGCTTGTGCGGACGTTAATGGTTTTGACACTTGGGGAGAATTAGATGGCATAACCTGATTTGCTTCTGACTGAGAATCATCCTGCAACATATTTTTATTAGCTAAAATATGTTCTTTGCAATTTATTGACCTTTCAGTGCATGAGGGACACATTCTAAGTGGGGGTTCCACAATGGCTTCTAAACACATTGAACATTGACTTTCCTCAATGTCAGACATGTTGAACAGGCTAGTAATGACCAGAAACAAGCTTGAAAACACTTTATTTAGTGAAAAATAATCTTAAAAAACGGTACTGCGCCTTTAAGAGAAAAAAAGCATACACGTCCTGCAAAACTGCTTTAAAATACACCAATCTTTTAAAATTTTTGATATAAGACTAAAAAAACAAACATTTAACCCCTTATTGTGAAAACCAGAACGATAATAAGGCCTAAATCCGGAAAAACACCCCCAGCACCTAGCCAAAGCCCTGCTGTGGCGCCTACCTGCCCTCAGGGACTGGAAAAATGGGGTTAAAGCTTCGATGTGGCCCAATACTTCCACAAGGGCCCTCCGGAGTTGGAGCTTGCTGCTTGTTTAGTAAATACAACTGCGCATCTGAGGCGCGAAAATAGGCTCCGCCCATCTCACTCGATGTTTTGTCAGCCTAAATGAACCGCACCAGAGCGGTTCCAAACTAGCCATGTGGGTTCTGAGACCCAAAAAATAAGCCAAGTGTACCCTCAATAAAGTTGCCAAAAAACGTTATTGCCCAAAAAACGTTAATAGCACTCCCAGTTCACAAAACGTTTGCCCACAAACATTCAAAACTCAGTGTCAACCATTTTTTAATTAGCCCCTTATGCAAGCTTAGTAATACCCTTCTATAACTCTTAGGATTACTGCTTACCCTTACCCTCATGGGGATACTGTCAGCCTTTCTGAAATACCACAGTCTCTCCAGAAAAAATGACTGAACATACCTCACTGCTATATAGCATGAAAACATTCCTCACACTGAAGTTTCTTGTACCCCTCAGCCTCTGTGGGAACTGCTCTGGATCATCATACCTTTGACAAATGCTAAGATCATCAGCCTCCAGGCAGAAGTCTTCATCCATCTGCTGCCTGAGAGTAAATAGTACACACCGGTACCATTTAAAATAAAAAACTCTTGCTTGAAGAAAATAAAAACTAACATTTTATCACCTCTTTCACTTTACCCTTCCTAGTACTTAGAGTAGGCAAAGAGAATGACTGGGGGGTAGAGCTAAGGGAGGAGCTATATAGACAGCTCTGCTGTGGTGCTCTTTGCCACTTCCTGTTAGCAGGAGGATAATATCCCACAAGTAAAGGATGAATCTGTGGACTCGTCGTACCTTATAGAAGAAATATATATATATATATATATATATATATATATATATATATATAATATATATACCATATATATACACATACATACATACATACACACAAAAATAACAATTTATGCTTACCTAATAAATTAACACTTTCTTGGTGGTGAGTCTCCAAGAAAATTCTTACTGTTGGTGGGAATTCATCACCTGGCCACTAGGAGGAGGCAAAACCACCCTACAGGAAAAGCTTTAATCTCTCTCCCACTTCCTGTTCCTTCCCAGTATTTTGTATAGCCAAGAACAGGAGGAAGAAGGATGAAAGAAAGTGGGCTAAAAAGATGAAAACTAGAACTGCCGCCATCAACAAAACTGGGCAGGCTCGTGGACTCTCACCACCAAGAAAGAAATTAATTTATTAGGTAAGCATAAATTGTGTTTTCTATCTAAAGGTGGCGAGATTCCAGGAAAATCCTTACTGTTGGGAACTAATACCCAAGCTGTGGAATCCACTAAATAAACGGGTGGAACAAAGAGAAGGCAGGTATCTGTTTTCGATGAACCACAAGCTTGCCAACCAAAAAAAAATACTTCTCCTGCTTCCAATTAAACTCTAAAAAATAGAAGTCGCAAACCATGTAGCTTTAGAAAACAAATGTCGCACTCTGGCCGTTATGATTTCCTTGAAATAAAAAATGGAAGACCGCCAAAACCTATAGTAGCCTGAAGACAAAAAAATTGCAATGCCCAGACTAACCTCAGAAAGTGGGATAATCACTCTGACAAAGATTTCGAATTAGAACACAAGTTCAAATGGTCGAATTTCCAAAACCTCTTAGAACCAAGATCAAATTTTAAAAAGGAAAAAAGAAAAAAGACCTGAACAAATGTCTGATGACTGTAAGACCAAAAAAAAAGAAAGAAAGAAAAAAAAAGAAAAAAAAAAGTGCTGGCATACAGCTGAACACTAAGAAAGATACACCTATAGAGAATCTTCCTAGAATCAGACCTATAAGTCTGAAATAAAACATCCATGAGAGTAAAAAAAAAACCAACCACTATGAATATAAACTAAGCGTCCAATCTCCAGGCAGACGAAGAATGCCAAAAGACCTCGTAAGTGAAAAAAATCATTAAATTAGAGATCTAAACACTGGAAGAGACATCACAAGAAAGTGCTTAACACCTGAACTAGATTAGCACCCCATGTCATCCATGGTTAAACAGGAGCAAGAAAAAAAATGTTGAAAACCTTTTTCCCATTTCATAACCACCAAGCCAAAAGGGTTATCTGAGACTCCAGCATGAAACATGCTGGACGATACAGAGATGAACTGTCCAAAAAAAGCCTCAATCACTAGAAGGTCACAAGAATCATCCTGATAATCATGTAAGCTACCGCCAAAATGACGTTGGACTGAAAATAAAGACAAGAACAGTCTAAAGGATAGACTAAGCCTGAAGACTTCTAAAGATCCTACGGAGTGAAAGCTATATACAAAAACCTTCACCTAGAGAAGGGTCCAGCTTCCAGATACCCTTGAAATATCTAACCTTACTCCAATCCAAAAAGGCTGGCGACCATGGGAAATGATTATCCTAAAATAAAAAGAAAATCATTCCCAAAAAAACTAACAAAGAAGATCCACTAAAAGACTGACTAAAAGGTCTAGATGGAAAACAAAATTTATGCTTACCTGATAAAACATAATTTATGCTTACCTGATAAATTCCTTTCTTCTGTAGTGTGATCAGTCCACGGGTCATCATTACTTGTGGGATATTATCTGCTCCCCTACAGGAAGTGCAAGAGGATTCACCCAGCAGAGTTGCTATATAGCTCCTCCCCTCTACGTCACCTCCAGTCATTCGACCAAGGACCAACGAGAAAGGAGAAGCCAAGGGTGTAGTGGTGACTGGAGTATAATTTAAAAAATATTTACCTGCCTTAAAAAACAGGGCGGGCCGTGGACTGATCACACTACAGAAGAAAGGAATTTATCAGGTAAGCATAAATTATGTTTTCTTCTGTTAAGTGTGATCAGTCCACGGGTCATCATTACTTGTGGGATACCAATACCAAAGCAAAAGTACACGGATGACGGGAGGGATAGGCAGGCTCTTTATACAGAAGGAACCACTGCCTGAAGAACCTTTCTCCCAAAAATAGCCTCCGAGGAAGCAAAAGTGTCAAATTTGTAAAATTTGGAAAAAGTATGAAGCGAAGACCAAGTTGCAGCCTTGCAAATCTGTTCAACAGAGGCCTCATTCTTAAAGGCCCAAGTGGAAGCCACAGCTCTAGTGGAATGAGCTGTAATTCTTTCAGGAGGCTGCTGTCCAGCAGTCTCATAAGCTAAACGAATTATGCTACGAAGCCAAAAAGAGAGAGAGGTAGCAGAAGCTTTTTGACCTCTCCTCTGACCAGAGTAAACGACAAACAGGGAAGACGTTTGTCGAAAATCTTTAGTTGCCTGTAAATAAAATTTAAGGGCACGAACTACATCCAGATTGTGCAAAAGACGTTCCTTCCTCGAAGAAGGATTTGGGCACAAGGATGGAACAACAATCTCCTGATTGATATTCCTGTTAGTGACTACCTTAGGTAAGAACCCAGGTTTAGTACGCAGAACTACCTTATCCGAGTGAAAAATCAAATAAGGAGAATCACAATGTAAGGCTGATAACTCAGAGACTCTTCGAGCCGAGGAAATAGCCATTAAAAATAGAACTTTCCAAGATAACAACTTTATAACAATGGAATGAAGGGGTTCAAACGGAACACCCTGTAAAACGTTAAGAACAAGGTTTAAACTCCATGGTGGAGCCACAGCTTTAAACACAGGTTTAATCCTGGCCAAAGCCTGACAAAAAGCCTGAACGTCTGGAACTTCTGACAGACGCTTGTGTAACAGAATGGACAGAGCTGAGATCTGTCCCTTTAAGGAACTAGCGGATAACCCCTTTTCTAAACCTTCTTGTAGAAAAGACAATATCCTAGGAATCCTAACCTTACTCCAAGAGTAACCTTTGGATTCGCACCAATATAGGTATTTACGCCATATTTTATGGTAAATCTTTCTGGTAACAGGCTTCCTAGCCTGTATTAAGGTATCAATAACTGACTCAGAAAAACCACGCTTTGATAAGATCAAGCGTTCAATTTCCAAGCAGTCAGCTTCAGAGAAGTTAGATTTTGATGTTTGAAAGGACCCTGAATCAGAAGGTCCTGTTTCAGAGGTAACGACCAAGGTGGACAGAATGACATGTCCACCAGATCTGTATACCAAGTCCTGCGTGGCCATGCAGGCGCTATTAGAATCACTGATGCTTTCTCCTGTTTGATTCTGGCAATCAATCGAGGAAGCATCGGGAAAGGTGGAAACACATAAGCCATCCTGAAGGTCCATGGTGCTGTCAAGGCATCTATCAGGACCGCTCCCGGATCCCTGGATCTGGACCCGTAGCGCGGAAGCTTGGCGTTCTGTCGAGACGCCATGAGATCTATCTCTGGTTTGCCCCAACGTCGAAGTATTTGGGCAAAGACCTCTGGATGAAGTTCCCACTCCCCCGGATGAAAAGTCTGACGACTTAAGAAATCCGCCTCCCAGTTCTCCACTCCCGGGATGTGGATTGCAGACAGGTGGCAAGAGTGAGACTCTGCCCAGCGAATTATCTTCGATACTTCCATCATTGCTAGGGAGCTTCTTGTCCCTCCCTGATGGTTGATATAAGCTACAGTCGTGATGTTGTCCGACTGGAACCTGATGAACCCCCGAGTTGTTAACTGGGGTCAAGCCAGAAGAGCATTGAGGACTGCTCTCAATTCCAGAATGTTTATTGGAAGAAGACTCTCCTCCTGATTCCATAGTCCCTGAGCCTTCAGAGAATTCCAGACAGCGCCCCAACCTAGTAGGCTGGCGTCTGTTGTTACAATTG
Source organism: Bombina bombina (assembly GCF_027579735.1). NCBI lineage: Eukaryota > Metazoa > Chordata > Amphibia > Anura > Bombinatoridae > Bombina > Bombina bombina. Next base: position 643,658,041 of record NC_069504.1, read on the forward strand.
ACCAGTCTGGCCTGCTGAATGGCATTCCCCTGGCCAGATGTGGCCGATAAAGCCACCATAGAAGAGAATTTCTGGTCTCTTGATTCAGATTTAGAGTGGGGGACAAATCTGAGTAATCCCCATTCCACTGACTTAGCATGCACAGTTGCAGTGGTCTGAGATGTAGGCGTGCAAAAGGAACTATGTCCATTGCTGCTACCATTAGTCCGATTACCTCCATGCATTGAGCTACTGACGGGTGTTGAATAGAATGAAGGACACGGCATGCACTTTGAAGTTTTGTTAACCTGTCCTCTGTCAGGTAAATCTTCATTTCTACAGAATCTATCAGAGTCCCCAGGAAGGGAACTCTTGTGAGTGGAAAGAGAGAACTTTTCTCTTCGTTCACTTTCCATCCATGCGACCTTAGAAATGCCAGTACTATCTCTGTATGAGATTTGGCAGTTTGAAGGCTTGAAGCTTGTATCAGTATGTCGTCTAAGTACGGAGCTACTGAAATTCCTCGCGGTCTTAGTACCGCCAGAAGAGTGCCCAGAACCTTTGTGAAGATTCTTGGAGCCGTAGCCAGTCCGAATGGAAGAGCTACAAACTGGTAATGCCTGTCTAAAAAGGCAAACCTTAGATACCGGTAATGGCTTTTGTGAATCGGTATGTGAAGGTAAGCATCCTTTAAATCCACTGTGGTCATGTACTGACCCTCTTGGATCATGGGCAAAATTGTTCGAATAGTTTCCATCTTGAACGATGGAACTCTTAGGAATTTGTTTAGGATCTTTAAATCCAAGATTGGCCTGAAGGTTCCCTCTTTTTTGGGAACTACAAACAGATTTGAGTAAAACCCTTGTCCTTGTTCCAACCGCGGAACTGGATGGATCACTCCCATTAATAAAAGATCTTGTACGCAGCGTAGAAACGCTTCCTTCTTTGTTAGGTTTGTTGACAACCTTGACAGATGAAATCTCCCTCTTGGGGGAGAGGATTTGAAGTCCAGAAGGTATCCCTGAGATATGATCTCTAACGCCCAGGGATCCTGAACATCTCTTGCCCAAGCCTGGGCGAAGAGGGAAAGTCTGCCCCCCACTAGATCCGGTCCCGGATCGGGGGCCCTCAATTCATGCTGTCTTAGGGGCAGCAGCAGGTTTTCTGGCCTGTTTGCCCCTGTTCCAGGACTGGTTAGGTTTCCAGCCTTGTCTGTAGCGAGCAACAGCTCCTTCCTGTTTTGGTGCAGAGGAAGTTGATGCTGCTCCTGCTTTGAAATTACGAAAGGAACGAAAATTGGACTGTCTAGCCTTGGCTTTGGCCTTGTCCTGAGGCAGGGCATGACCTTTACCTCCTGTAATGTCAGCAATAATCTCTTTCAAGCCGGGCCCGAATAAGGTCTGCCCTTTGAAAGGAATATTAAGCAATTTAGATTCAGCTGACCAGGATTTCAGCCACAGAGCTCTGCGTGCCTGAATGGCGAATCCTGAATTTTTAGCCGCAAGTTTAGTTAAATTTATTACGGCATCTGAAATAAATGAATTAGCTAACTTAAGGAATTTAAGTTTGTGTGTGATGTCATCTAGTGTGGATGATTGAAGTGTCTCTTCCAGAGACTCAAACCAAAATGCTGCTGCAGCCGTGACAGGCGCAATACATGCAAGAGGTTGCAATATAAACCCTTGTTGAACAAACATTTTCTTAAGGTAACCCTCTAATTTTTTATCCATTGGATCTGAAAAAGCACAGCTATCCTCCACTGGGATAGTGGTACGCTTGCTAAAGTAGAAACTGCTCCCTCCACCTTAGGGACCATTTGCCATAAGTCCCGTGTGGCGGCGTCTATTGGAAACATCTTTCTGAATATAGGAGGGGGTGAGAAAGGCACACCGGGTCTATCCCACTCCTTAGTAACAATGTCAGTAAGTCTCTTAGGTATAGGAAAAACGTCAGTACTCGTCGGTACCGCAAAATATTTATCCAACCTACACATTTTCTCTGGGATTGCAACTGTGTTACAATCATTCAGAGCCGCTAATACCTCCCCTAGTAACACACGGAGGTTCTCAAGCTTAAATTTAAAATTTGAAATGTCTGAGTCCAGTTTATTTGGATCAGAACCGTCACCCACAGAATGAAGCTCTCCGTCTTCACGTTCTGCAAACTGTGACGCAGTATCAGACATGGCCCTTGCATTATCCGCGCACTCTGTTCTCACCCCAGAGTGATCACGTTTACCTCTTAGTTCTGGTAGTTTAGCCAAAACTTCAGTCATAACAGTAGCCATATCTTGTAATGTGATTTGTAATGGCCGCCCAGATGTACTCGGCGCTACAATATCACGCACCTCCTGAGCGGGAGATGCAGGTACTGACACGTGAGGCGAGTTAGTCGGCATAACTCTCCCCTCGTTGTTTGGTGAAATATGTTCAATTTGTACAGATTGACTGTTTTTTAAAGTAGCATCAATACATTTAGTACATAAATTTCTATTGGGCTCCACTTTGGCATTAACACATATAGCACAGAGATATTCCTCTGAATCAGACATGTTTAACACACTAGCAAATAAACAGCAACTTGAAAATACTTTTCAAAGTAATTTACAAATAATATGAAAACGAACTGTGCCTTTAAGAAGCACAGAAAAAAATTATAACAGTTAAAATAATTAAGTTATAGCATCAATCTTTGTCAGAATATACAGTTTTAACAAAGGATTGTTCCCCTCAGCAATTAAACAACACAACTTTAGCAAAGGTTTAATCCCATTAGCAAAGATAACAATTTCTGAAAGCAGGAAACAAATTACAGAATAAACGTTTTTATCTCAGTCAAACTATAATTCTCACAGCTCTGCTGAGAGAAATTACCTCCCTCAAAATAAGTTTGAAGACCCCTGAGCTCTGTAGAGATGAACCGGATCATGCAGGGAATACAATTAGTTGCTGACTGAAATATTTGATGCATAGTAAAAGCGCCCCTCCCCCACACACACAGCAGTGAGGGAGAACAGAAACTGACAGAAAAAACAGATTTAAGCAACTGCCAAGTGGAAAAATAGTGCCCAAACATTTATTCACTCAGTACCTCAGTAAATGAAAACGATTTTACATTCCAGCAAAAAACGTTAAACATAATCTCTAGTTATTAAACAGCTTTATGTCTTTCTTACAGTGTAATTCTAGTGAATTACCATTCTCCCAGAATACTGAAGTGTAAAGTATACATACATGACATTATATCGGTATGGCAGGATTTTCTCATCAATTCCATTGTCAGAAAATAAAAACTGCTACATACCTCTATGCAGATTCATCTGCCCGCTGTCCCCTGATCTGAAGTTTACCTCACTCCTCAGATGGCCGAGAACAGCAATATGATCTTAACTACTCCGGCTAAAATCATAGCAAAACTCTGGTAGATTCTTCCTCAAACTCTGCCAGAGAGGTAATAACACACTCCGGTGTTATTTTAAAATAACAAACTTTTGATTGAAGATATAAAACTAAGTATAATCACCATAGTCCTCTCACACGACCTATCTAGTTGCTGGGTGCAAGAGAATGACTGGGGGTGACGTAGAGGGGAGGAGCTATATAGCAACTCTGCTGGGTGAATCCTCTTGCACTTCCTGTAGGGGAGCAGATAATATCCCACAAGTAATGATGACCCGTGGACTGATCACACTTAACAGAAGAAATTTATTTATTTCCGGACAAGGAGAGTCCACAACGGTATTCCAATTACTAGTGGCAAAGAGCAGCCCAGTAGAGGTGTTATCACTTCCCTTACCCATAACCCCCAGTCATTCGGCCGCAGTCGTGGACTCTCCATGTCCGGAAAGAAATTTATCAGGTAAGCATAAATTTTGTTTTCTTTCCTAAGACATGGAGAGTCCACAACGCGTCATTCCAATTACTAGTAGGAACCAATACCCAAGCTAGAGGACACGGAATGAAAAGGGAGGGAGAACAAGAAAGGCAGACCTAAACAGAAGGCACCACTGCTTGAAGAACCTTTCTTCCAAAAGAGGCTTCAGCTGAGGCAAACATATCAAATATGTAGAATTTTGAAAAAGTATGCAAAGAGGACCATGTTGCCGCCTTGCAAATCTGTTCCATAGAAGCTTTATTTTTGAAAGCCCAAGAAGAGGAGACAGCCCTTGTGGAATGGTAAAATTTTAGAGCACGCACAAAATCCAAATTATGCAAAAGACGTTCCTTATGAGAAGGATTAGGAAAAAAAGAAGGAACAATAATTTCCTGATTAATGTTTCGATCCGAAACCATCTTAGGGAGAAACCCCAATTTAGTACGAAGGATCGCCTTATCCGCATGAAAAATAAGGTAAGGCGAATCACACTGAAGCATCAAAAGTTCCGAAACTGTGAGCAGAGGAAAGAACAATAAGGAACAAAACTTTCCAAGATAACAACTTAATATCTGCATAATGCATTGGCTCAAACGGAGCCTGCTGCAAAACTTTAAGCACAAGGTTCAAGCTCCAAGAAGGAACAATAGGTTTAAACACAGGCCTGATTCCGACCAAGGCCTGACAAAAAGATTGAACATCTGGCACATCTGTTTGTGTAAAAGAATAGACAGTGCAGAAATCTGACCCTTCAGAAAATTGACAGAAAAACCCTTCTCCAGACCTTCCTGGAGAAAAGACAACATTTTTGGAATTCTTACCCTGCTCAAAGAGAAGCCTGTCGATTCACACCAATATAGGTATTTGCGCCATACCTTATGGAATAAATGACTGACTCCGAAAATCCACGTTTAGCCAAAACTAAGCGTTCAATCTTCAAGCAGTCAGCTTCAGAGAACTAGACTTGGATGGAGGAAAAGACCCTGAGTTAGAAGGTCCTTAATCAGAGGTAACCTCCACGGAGGAAGAGATGACATCTTCACTAGGTCTGCAAACCAGATCCTGCGAGGTCATGCAGGAGCTATTAGAATTACAGACGCTCTCTCCTGCTTGATACGAGAAATGACTCGTGGAAGGAAAGCAAAAGGATGAAAAAAGTAAGCTAGACCGAAATCCAAGGCACAGCAAGAGCATCTATCAGGGTGGCCTGAGGATCTCTTGACCTTGAACTGTACCTTGGAAGCTTGGCGTTCTGACGAGACGCCATCAGATCCAACTCTGGAACCCCCCACCTGAGGGTTATCCTTGAGAACACCTCCGGATGGAAAGCCCACTCCCCGGGATGAAAAATCTACTCAAAAAATCTGCCTCCCAATTGTCCACTACTGGAATGTGGATGGCAGATAGGAGACAATCGTGAGCTTCTGTTCACTGTATAATACGAATCACCTCCTTCATGGCCAAGGAACTCCGAGTTCCTCCCTGGTGGTTGATGTAAAGCACTGAGGTGATGTTGTCCGACTGGAATCTGATAAACCGGGTTAAAGACAACTGAGGACAATCTATCAAGGCATTGAAAATTGCTCTCAACTCTAAGATGTTTATGGGAAGAGAGGACTCCTCCCAAGTCCACAGTCCCTGAGCTTTTAACGAGCCCCAGGCTAACAGGCTGGCATCCGTGGTCAATCACCCAGGAGGGTCTAGGAACAAAAATTAGAATTTCGGTGCCCCTTAGGTCTATTCTTCTTATCTTGTGGTAGAAAAGACCCCTTTTCACCTGTAATTTCAGAAATTATCTCTGTCAGGCCAGGACCAAAAAGGGTCTTACCCTTGTAAGGTAACGACAGGAGCTTGGACTTGGAGGAAACATCAGCTGACCAAGATTTTAGCCACAGAGCCCTGCGAGCTAGAACAGTGAAGCCAGACATCTTGGCTCCCAGTCTAATGACTTGCATGTTGGCATCAGAGACAAAGGAATTGGCCAGCTTGAGAGCCTTGATCCTATCTTGGATCTCCTCTAACACCAATAAGATGCTGCGCTTGCTACCGTAGCAATACAAACAGCAGGTTGCCATTGTAATCCCTGATGAATGTGCATTTTCTTTAAATAAGCCTCCAGCTTTTTATCCATCGGATCCTAAAAGAACAGATATCCTCTAAAGGAATCGTAGTTCTCTAAGCCAGAGTAGAAATAGCTCCTTCTACCTTAGGCACAGTGCGCCATGAATCCCAAATGGAATCAGCAACAAGAACATCTTTTTAAAAATGGGAGAAGAGGAAAAGGGTATCCCTGGCTTATCCCATTCATGTGATATGTTCTCCGACACACGATCTGGAACAGGATTAATAGTATTTATTAAGTTTACTAGACCTTTTAGGGTTGACAGCAACAGAAGGGTCAGAGTTGTCCAAAGTAGCCAGTACTTCCTTTAAAAGTAAATAAAGGTGTTCAAGCTTAAATCTGAAATTTACTTCTTCAGAATCAGTTAAAGGATTTACACTGTCAGAATCTGAGATCTCACCCTCAGAAGCTACCGAAGTATCCTCCTCATCCGACTTATGAGGGAGGTCAACCTTACTAGCAGAAATATGATATGATTTCCTCTTGCGCTTACCCGCAATGGGAAAGGCAGATAAGGCCATAGACACCGCAGAAGAAATCTGTGCAGCAAAATCTGCAAGCAAGGCTGCAAAACTGGGAGCTCTGTACAAATGAATTGCAATCCGCCTTGTAATCAAGATTTTTTGCATCCATCCAGAGTGAAACTGCACTGCATGAAGTAGATGAATGATAGCTGGATTGGAATATATCAATACAGTAAGAAGAGGAGCTTCCCAGACTGGACTGCGGGGATCTCTTGGCGGCCTATAAGGACAGAGATTCCAGCACCCCCCCCCTACAGGAAACCGGGGTAAGCAGAGTATACATTGTGCCTCTGCATTCGCTTATCACCCGATAGGGACTAATTTTATACTCATAAGCCTGCTATTAACCTATTCTATTGCCCACTAACACCTACTATTATGCAGGAGCTAGGTGCTGTTTTCAAATCCCTCATGGAGGATTTCGAGCAAAAAACATAATTTATGCTTACCTGATAAATTCCTTTCTCCTGTAGTGTAGTCAGTCCACGGGTCATCCATTACTTATGGAATATATCTCTTCCTAACAGGAAACTGCAAGAGAATTACCCAGCAGAGCTGCTATATAGCTCCTCCCCTCACATATCATACTCAGTCATTCGACCAAAGCAGACGAGAAAGGAGGAACCATAGGGTACAGTGGTGACTGGAGTTTAATTAAAATTTAGACCTGCCGTAAAAACAGGGCGGGCCGTGGACTGACTACACTACAGGAGAAAGGAATATATCAGGTAAGCATAAATTATGTTTTCTCCTGTTAAGTGTAGTCAGTCCACGGGTCATCCATTACTTATGGAATACCAATACCAAAGCTAAAGTACACGGATGAAGGGAGGGACAAGGCAGGAACATTAAACAGAAGGAACCACTGCCTGAAGTACCTTTCTCCCAAAAATAGCCTCCGACGAAGCAAAAGTGTCAAATTTGTAAAATTTTGAAAAAGTGTGAAGCGAAGACCAAGTCGCAGCCTTGCAAATCTGTTCAACAGAGGCCTCATTTTTAAAGGCCCAGGTGGAAGCCACAGCTCTAGTAGAATGAGCTGTAATCCTTTCAGGAGGCTGCTGTCCAGCAGTCTCATAGGCTAAGCGTATTATGCTACGAAGCCAAAAAGAGAGAGAGGTAGCCGAAGCCTTTTGACCTCTCCTCTGTCCAGAGTAAACGACAAACAGGGAAGAAGTTTGACGAAAATCCTTAGTTGCCTGCAAATAGAATTTCAGGGCACGGACTACGTCCAGATTATGCAAAAGTTGTTCCTTCTTTGAAGAAGGGTTAGGACACAGAGATGGAACAACAATCTCTTGATTGATATTCCTGTTAGTAACTACCTTAGGTAAGAACCCAGGTTTAGTACCCAGAACTACCTTGTCTGAATGAAAAATCAGATAAGGAGAATCACAATGTAAGGCAGATAACTCAGAGACTCTTCGAGCCGAGGAAATAGCCATCAAAAACAGAACTTTCCAAGATAACAGCTTGATATCAATGGAATGAAGGGGTTCAAATGGAACGCCTTGAAGAACATTAAGAACTAAGTTTAAGCTCCACGGCGGAGCAACAGACTTAAACACAGGCTTAATCCTAGTTAAAGCCTGACAGAAAGCCTGAACGTCTGGAACTTCAGCCAGACGTTTGTGTAGAAGAATAGACAGAGCAGAAATCTGTCCCTTTAACGAACTAGTAGATAAGCCCTTTTCTAAACCCTCTTGTAGAAAGGACAATATCCTAGGAATCCTAACCTTACTCCATGAGTAACTCTTGGATTCGCACCAATGTAAATATTTACGCCATATCTTATGGTAAATTTTTCTGGTAACAGGCTTCCTAGCCTGTATTAAGGTATCAATAACCGACTCCGAGAAGCCACGCTTTGATAGAATCAAGCGTTCAATCTCCATGCAGTCAGCCTCAGAGAAATTAGATTTGGATGTTTGAAAGGACCCTGAATTAGAAGGTCCTGTCTCAGAGGCAGAGACCACGGTGGACAGGACGACATGTCCACTAGGTCTGCATACCAGGTCCTGCGTGGCCACGCAGGCGCTATCAGAATCACCGAAGCTCTCTCCTGTTTGATCTTCGCAATCAAACGAGGAAGCATCGGGAATGGTGGAAACACATAAGCCATGTTGAAGATCCAAGGGGCTGTCAGAGCATCTATCAGCACCGCTCCCGGGTCCCTGGACCTGGATCCGTAACAAGGAAGCTTGGCGTTCTGACGAGACGCCATGAGATCCAGATCTGGTTTGCCCCAACGACGAATCAGTTGAGCAAAGACCTCCGGATGAAGCTCCCACTCCCCCGGATGAAAAGTCTGGCGACTTAGAAAATCCGCCTCCCAGTTCTCCACGCCTGGGATGTAGATCGCTGACAGGTGGCAAGAGTGAGACTCTGCCCAGCGAATTATCTTTGAGACTTCCAACATCGCTAGGGAACTTCTGGTTCCCCCTTGATGGTTGATGTAAGCCACAGTCGTGATGTTGTCCGACTGAAATCTGATGAACCTCAGAGTTGCTAACTGAGGCCAAGCTAGGAGAGCATTGAATATTGCTCTTAACTCCAGAATATTTATTGGGAGGAGTTTCTCCTCCTGAGTCCATAATCCCTGAGCTTTCAGGGAATGCCAGACTGCTCCCCAGCCTAGAAGGCTGGCGTCTGTTGTTACAATCGTCCAATCTGGCCTGCGAAAGGTCATCCCCTTGGACAGATGTGGCCGAGAAAGCCACCATAGAAGAGAATCTCTGGTCTCTTGATCCAGATTTAGTAGGGGGGACAAATCTGAGTTAGCATGCACAATTGCAGCGGTCTGAGATGCAGGCGCACAAATGGTACTATGTCCATTGCCGCTACCATTAAGCCGATTACTTCCATGCACTGAGCTACTGACGGGTGTGGAATGGAGTGAAGGACACGGCAAGCATTTAGAAGTTTTAATAACCTGGCCTCTGTCAGGTAAATTTTCATCTCTACAGAATCTATAAGAGTCCCTAGAAAGGGAACTCTTGTAAGTGGTAATAGAGAACTCTTTTCCACGTTCACCTTCCACCCATGCGACCTCAGAAATGCCAGAACTATCTCTGTATGAGACTTGGCAGTTTGAAAACTTGACGCTTGTATCAGAATGTCGTCTAGGTACGGAGTCACCGCTATGCCTCGCGGTCTTAGTACCGCCAGAAGTGATCCTAGAATTTTTGTAAAGATTCTTGGAGCCGTAGATAATCCGAAGGGAAGAGCTACAAACTGGTAATGCCTGTCTAGGAAGGCAAATCTCAGATACCGGTAATGGTCCTTGTGAATCGGTATGTGAAGGTAGGCATCCTTTAGATCCACTGTGGTCATGTACTGACCCTCTTGGATCATGGGAAGGATGGTTCGAATAGTTTCCATTTTGAATGATGGAACTCTTAGAAATTTGTTTAGGATTTTTAAGTCCAAGATTGGCCTGAAGGTTCCCTCTTTCTTGGGAACCACAAATAGGTTTGAATAGAATCCCTGCCCATGTTCCGTCTGCAGAACTGGGTGGATTACCCCCATTAGTAAGAGGTCTTGTACACAGCGTAGAAACGCCTCTTTCTTTATTTGGTTTGCTGATAACCTTGAAAGATGAAATCTCCCCCGTGGAGGAGAAGTTTTGAAGTCCAGGAGATATCCCTGAGATATGATCTCCAACGCCCAGGGATCCTGGACATCTCTTGCCCAAGCCTGGGCGAAGAGAGAAAGTCTGCCCCCCACTAGATCCGTTTCCGGATAGGGGGCCCTCTCTTCATGCTGTTTTGGGGGCAGCAGCAGGTTTCTTGGCCTGCTTGCCCCTGTTCCAGGACTGGTTAACTTTCCAGCCCTGTCTGTAACGAGCAACAGCTCCTTCCTGTTTTGGAGCGGAGGAAGTTGATGCTGCTCCTGCCTTGAAGTTACGAAAGGCACGAAAATTAGACTGTTTGGCCTTTGATTTGGCCCTGTCCTGAGGTAGAGCATGGCCCTTACCTCCCGTAATGTCAGCAATAATTTCTTTCAAGTCGGGCCCGAATAAGGTCTGCCCTTTGAAAGGAATATTAAGCAATTTAGATTTAGAAGTCACGTCAGCTGACCAGGATTTAAGCCATAGCGCTCTGCGCGCTTGGATGGCGAATCCGGAGTTCTTAGCCGTAAGTTTGGTTAAATGCACAACGGCATCAGAAACAAATGCGTTAGCTAGCTTAAGTGTCTTAAGCTTGTTGATTATTTCATCCAATGGAGCTGAGCGAATGGCCTCTTCCAGAGACTCAAACCAGAATGCTGCCGCAGCAGTGACAGGCGCAATGCATGCGAGGGGCTGTAAAATAAAACCTTGTTGAACAAACATTTTCTTAAGGTAACCCTCTAATTTTTTATCCATTGGATCTGAAAAGGCACAACTACCCTCCACCGGGATAGTGGTACGCTTAGCTAAAGTAGAAACTGCTCCCTCCACCTTAGGGACCGTCTGCCATAAGTCTTGTGTGGTGGCGTCAATAGGAAACATTTTCCTAAATATGGGAGGAGGGGTAAAAGGCACACCCGGTCTATCCCACTCCTTGCTAATAATCTCTGTAAGCCTTTTTGGTATAGGAAATACGTCAGTACACACCGGTACCGCATAGTATCTATCCAACCTACATAATTTCTCTGGAATTGCAACCGTGTTACAATCATTCAGAGACGCTAATACCTCCCCTAGCAATGTGCGGAGGTTCTCTAGCTTAAATTTAAAATTGGAAATCTCTGAATCCAGTCTCCCTGGATCAGATCCGTCACCCACAGAACGAAGCTCTCCGTCCTCACGTTCTGCAAACTGTGACGCAGTATCTGACATGGCTCTCATCTCATCTGCGCGCTCTATCCTTAACCCAGAGCTATCGCGCTTGCCTCTTAATTCTGGCAACTTAGATAATACTTCTGTCATAACAGTAGCCATGTCTTGCAAAGTGATTTGTAAGGGCCTCCCTGATGTACTTGGCGCCACAAAATCACGCACCTCCTGAGCGGGAGGCGAAGGTACTGACACGTGAGGAGAGTTAGTCGGCATAACTTCCCCCTTGTCGTCTGGTGATAATTTCTTTACATGTAAAGATTGACTTTTATTTAAAGTAGCATCAATGCAATTAGTACACAAATTTCTATTGGGCTCCACATTGGCCTTTAAACATAGTGAACAAAGGGATTCATCTGAGTCAGACATGTTTAAACAAACTAGCAATGAGACTAGCAAACTTGGAAATACTTTTCAAAATTAATTTACAAGCAATATAAAAAACGTTACTGTGCCTTTAAGAAGCACAGAAAAACTGACACAGTTGAAATAACAATGACCAAATTTTCACAGTAAATGTATTAAGTTAGCAAAGGATTGCACCCACCAGCAAATGGATGATTAACCCCTTAGTACCCAAAAACGGATAACAATTATATAATTAACGTTTTTCTCACAGTCAAATACACTGTCACAGGACTGCTGTGCTTGATTACCTCCCTCAAAATGGATTTTGAAGACCCCTGAGCTCTCTAGAGACGATCTGGATCATGGAGGATGAAGTAGACAGATTGTGACTGAATTTTTACTGCGCAAAAAAAACGCTAAAATAGGCCCCTCCCACTCATATTACAACAGTGGGGAAGCTCAGAAACTGTTTCTATGCAGAAAACAAAAATGGCCATGTGGTAAAAATCATGCCCTAATAAGTTTTATCACCAAGTACCTCACAAAAACGATTAACAAGCCAGTAAACGTTTTAAACATACATTTGAAAGTTATGTATTATTATTAATAAGCCTGCTACCAGTCGTTTTTACTGCAGTTAAGGCTCATACATTATTTCAGTATTAACAGTATTTTCAGAGTCAATTCCATTCCTTAGAAAAATACATTCAGTGTACACACACACACACATCAGCCTGACACCAGTCGCTATCACTGCATTTAAGGCTGAACTTACTTTACAATGGTATCAGCAGTATTTTCTCAGTCAATTCCATTCCTCAGAAAATAAATTACTGCACATACCTCATTTGTTGCAGGGGAGCCCTGCATGCTATTCCCCTTCTCTGAAGTTACCTCACTCCTCAGATGAGAAACAGCCAGTGGATCTTAGTTACGTCTGCTAAGACCATAGAAAAAACCCCAGGCAGATTCTTCTTCTAATGCTGCCTGAGAATAAACAGCACACTCCGGTGCCATTTAAAAATAACAAACTTTTGATTGTAGAAAAAAACTAAGTTAAAAAACACCACAGATCTCTCACAGCTTCCTTTTTAGTTAGGCTGCAAGAGAATGACTGAGTATGACATGTGAGGGGAGGAGCTATATAGCAGCTCTGCTGGGTAATTCTCTTGCAGTTTCCTGTTAGGAAGAGATATATTCCATAAGTAATGGATGACCCGTGGACTGACTACACTTAACAGGAGAAAATGTGCCTCAGGCTGGACAGCCTTATACACCTTTGCTGCAACACGGCAAGGAGAATTGAGGTTCTACTGCCTGTTGGCAACGGAGCTGATGCTACACTTCCCTGCGGGACAAGAAGGACAAGGTAAGGAAGACCAGGGAGAAAACCCGGGAGATGCTTATGGCTCAGAGGTCTCGCTCACGCTACACAACTGTACTTTTGATGGCTGCCGTGTAGTTGTTCAGGGGAGAGCAGCCGGCTCCCGCGTGTACAACTCTGTCGCATTTGAGCACAACCTTACAGACCTGGCGGCTCCGCTAATAATTGTTGAAATGACAGCCTCTTTGAATTCCCAGGGCCGCAGGAAAGCGCACGGGTTAGTGACCTACAGGAACCCATGTGGAACTGTCACTTACGATCTACTAGATTTGGTCAGAAGTTTATGTGGGGGCTCCTTATGTCAGCGTGCAGGCTGGCCTTACCACTTCTGTTATCATGACAATAACGACATGGAGGAACGGACAGGCGTGGGGTAAATCTATGTCCTTTTTCCAAGCACCTGAGTAAAGGCTGTATCCATGTTACACCCCAGATGTTTTTGTATATAAATGATGGCCCTGGGGCCTGAGAACTTACCCGGTGGAGCTGCAGGACACGCTTGACTTGTGGGATTTTAACCTAGTTTTCTAAATTGTTATAAAGCATATAACTGATTTAACTTTTTATTATTTAAATTTATATTCCATCCCAGGGCAGTACTACTTGCGCGGTGTGTATGTCTATACATATAGTGTCAGCTATTATTTGGATGTGGTCTGCAGCAGCCGCTGCGGTTATACAGAGTTGGTGTCGGCTAGAGTTTAGGAGCGACACTGGAGGAGCCCACAATAGAGACATTTTAGGACTATCTTATGTCGCTATGCATAACAACCGGTAACTCTTGTGAGGACTAAAGTGTCTGATAAAAAATAAGTATGTGCCTTGCTTTTAACAAGCTCCCGAGGCCCACCTATGTTTGCCTCCTGCATATGTTAAGTTATTGGATCAATACTGGCAGCGACAGATTACTATACAGTACAGGATTTCCCTAACTTATAAACACACTATAATATATTTGCGACATACGTGCTGGCCCCTGTAGTTCAGCTTCTTGCACATATAAATACATAAGTGTACCCAGCATGAGAGTTTCGGTATTGTTATTACCTAAATAGCCTAAAAATATTAAACTGCAGATCTTATTTATTAAGTGGGAACTATACATAATCCAGGCAGTAACTATTGTATTAGGCTCATCCCCTGGATTAACAACGAAAGCTTAGTGGCCTATGTGACAAGAACATGTTTTCATCTGGCTTATAACTAAACAACAAATATGAGTGCTGCCGCAGACAGGTTACAACTGCTTCCTATTTTATTGGGAATGGTATCTATATTTATACAATAGTCACACAACTGTTCTATGCTAGCTGCCATCTAAAAAGCATATTTCATTCCCCTATTCTGTCACAGAGCCAATAGATGATACTCTTTAAATGGAAGGGAACTTCTAGTAATGATGGACTCCTGTTTACAGTTTAGTAATCTAGAATGTCCTCCGAAATAGGGAGGTATAATCATGCAACAGTATTGTGTTCCTTGCTGTTCAAGTTTGATCCATAAGTGAAAATGTATTGTTGATGGGAATTTGATATGGGTTTATGTTATTAATACAGTTGTCTAACTGCCTTACATAGTACATAAAATAGATATATATGGTCCAAGAGAGAACTTAATATAGTTAGGAGGTTAAAGAAACTAACAATGTACCAGGTACCACATTATTAGTAATGAGGACAAGGATCTTGTATATGTGATGTCATTTGTTCTGATCACCTGCTGATCATACAACCCTGCTGTATTTGTTTTTAGTTGTATATGCTAGACTAAAAAGCCTATGTTTCTTGTTAATTAGGTCATATACATTACTAGTTTTAGATCTTTATACAAAGTCGAACTATTATATTTTGGTTATATACACTAGACTAAAAAGCTTAGGGCTTTGCTCATATTTTTCATTTATCACTAATTTAGATCTTTACAGAATATTACATATGCTTCTCCATAGAGCTGAGCAAAAATGTTCCTAGAAAATGTGGCACGTACTGCCACAGCATATATACCAAGTTTTATATTGTGATATTTTATCGCTTCTAGTGGTCCAAAAAAGGCCTATCTATCGTAAAAGAGTTTTTCCATCCATAACAGCTTCTGCATATCTCTAAAGGCCCAATGCTGGCCTAAGCAATATTCTGCCCCCCCCCCCCCCCCCCATAGGATTGAGTTGCATAAATATGATCAGAAGTCCAAGAGTGGCTATCAGTTGTCTGGGATATATATATATTTTACCCAGTGTTGCATTGTTTAGTTTTAGGTTCTGGTAAGAAAGCTGGGGACATATAAAGGCCTTTTTTTTCTCAATTAGAATCCCTTTATGGAAACTAGGCCATATAGTTACCGCATGTTAATTTACAAGTTTAATGTCCAGTCCCCCCCCCCCCCCTTTGTGTAATTATATACACCTCCTATGTTTGAACATAATTGTGTAAGGCCCACGAGAGGCCTCTTGATGATTAGGAGGCTAGCATAAGGATCATTCTATTGAAACCCTCACAATGCGTAACTAGGTAACATGAGGCCCATGAATGGCCTGTAATATTTTAGAGGGCAAAATAAGAGGTTTATTGGTTAGCACCTTAAAAATTTCCCCTACTTCTATTAAGAAGGTACCCCTAATTCACTGGATGTTATATGTGCTGCATTGTGTAAATTTGCAAGGGGTTATGCTGCTGCAGCTTTATGATCCTCCTAAGACTGGTCAGTAATTGCTCAAGGTTTTTTGTGTAATTGGAGGTCAGATCATATAACTTTTCGCATTGGAATTTGGGGCTTTGTAGAAGCCTTTAATATTATGAAGGAAATAATATTATGTTATAATGAATACCTCTCCATACAGATGCTTAATTTCCACTTGTTGGCGCATATTTGTATTGAATTGTGCATATTTGGTGCTTATTTTTTTCTTTGTATTGTTCAAACCTCAATAAAAACATTATTTAAAAAAAAAAAAAATTAAAAAAAAATAATCTGAAAGCAAATACACACCTCCAGGAGGCTGAAAGGAACCGCAGGGCACTGTATGTGAAACCATTGAGGCTTGGGACGTTTGAGGAGAAAGCTGTGGCATATCCTGAACAGCATTATCCTGAGAAACAATAGGCTCAGAAGGCAGTAATTTATCTTTAAGTTTTAGGGTTCTAGCTAAACATGGGGAACAAAATTGCATAGGCAAAACAATTTGGGCCTCCAAACATAATAAACATTTGTCAAAGGAAACAGACTCCTGTTCCGTGTCCATAGCTAAGATATTGCCCCAAAAATAAGATTCTAATGCTAAAGAACTGTTACTTTAAGAAGGAACTGTAATCCTTCAAAGCGCAACAACGCTAAATGTGCACAAATAAAAATTACACCTCTACACCCCAGTGACTGAGGTGCCCTACCGTAACCACTAGTAGCTGAAAAAAAGACGAATGAAGAGCTCGAACACGGATTCCACAGAGAAGAACTCACTGAAAAACAGAATTTATGTTTACCTGATAAATTTCTTTCTCCAACGGTGTGTCCGGTCCACGGCGTCATCCTTACTTGTGGGATATTCTCCTCCCCAACAGGAAATGGCAAAGAGCCCAGCAAAGCTGGTCACATGATCCCTCCTAGGCTCCGCCTACCCCAGTCATTCGACCGACGTTAAGGAGGAATATTTGCATAGGAGAAACCATATGGTACCGTGGTGACTGTAGTTAAAGAAAATAAAATATCAGACCTGATTAAAAAAACCAGGGCGGGCCGTGGACCGGACACACCGTTGGAGAAAGAAATTTATCAGGTAAACATAAATTCTGTTTTCTCCAACATAGGTGTGTCCGGTCCACGGCGTCATCCTTACTTGTGGGAACCAATACCAAAGCTTTAGGACACGGATGAAGGGAGGGAGCAAATCAGGTCACCTAAATGGAAGGCACCACGGCTTGCAAAACCTTTCTCCCAAAAATAGCCTCAGAAGAAGCAAAAGTATCAAACTTGTAAAATTTGGTAAAAGTGTGCAGTGAAGACCAAGTCGCTGCCCTACATATCTGATCAACAGAAGCCTCGTTCTTGAAGGCCCATGTGGAAGCCACAGCCCTAGTGGAATGAGCTGTGATTCTTTCGGGAGGCTGCCGTCCGGCAGTCTCGTAAGCCAATCTGATGATGCTTTTAATCCAAAAAGAGAGAGAGGTAGAAGTTGCTTTTTGACCTCTCCTTTTACCTGAATAAACAACAAACAAGGAAGATGTTTGTCTAAAATCCTTTGTAGCATCTAAATAGAATTTTAGAGCGCGAACAACATCCAAATTGTGCAACAAACGTTCCTTCTTTGAAACTGGTTTTGGACACAGAGAAGGTACGATAATCTCCTGGTTAATGTTTTTGTTAGAAACAACTTTTGGAAGAAAACCAGGTTTAGTACGTAAAACCACCTTATCTGCATGGAACACCAGATAAGGAGGAGAACACTGCAGAGCAGATAATTCTGAGACTCTTCTAGCAGAAGAAATCGCAACTAAAAACAAAACTTTCCAAGATAATAACTTAATATCAACGGAATGTAAGGGTTCAAATGGAACCCCCTGAAGAACTGAAAGAACTAAATTGAGACTCCAAGGAGGAGTCAAAGGTTTGTAAACAGGCTTGATTCTAACCAGAGCCTGAACAAAGGCTTGAACATCTGGCACAGCTGCCAGCTTTTTGTGAAGTAATACCGACAAGGCAGAAATCTGTCCCTTCAGGGAACTTGCAGATAATCCTTTTTCCAATCCTTCTTGAAGGAAGGATAGAATCCTAGGAATCTTAACCTTGTCCCAAGGGAATCCTTTAGATTCACACCAACAGATATATTTTTTCCAAATTTTGTGGTAAATCTTTCTAGTCACAGGCTTTCTGGCCTGAACAAGAGTATCGATAACAGAATCTGAGAATCCTCGCTTCGATAAAATCAAGCGTTCAATCTCCAAGCAGTCAGCTGGAGTGAAACCAGATTCGGATGTTCGAACGGACCCTGAACAAGAAGGTCTCGTCTCAAAGGTAGCTTCCAAGGTGGAGCCGATGACATATTCACCAGATCTGCATACCAAGTCCTGCGTGGCCACGCAGGAGCTATCAAGATCACCGACGCCCTCTCCTGCTTGATCCTGGCTATCAGCCTGGGGATGAGAGGAAATGGCGGGAACACATAAGCTAGTTTGAAGGTCCAAGGTGCTACTAGTGCATCCACTAGAGCCGCCTTGGGATCCCTGGATCTGGCCCCGTAGCAAGGAACTTTGAAGTTCTGACGAGAGGCCATCAGATCCATGTCTGGAATGCCCCACAGGTGAGTGACTTGGGCAAAGATTTCCGGATGGAGTTCCCACTCCCCCGGATGCAATGTCTGCCGACTCAGAAAATCCGCTTCCCAATTTTCCACTCCTGGGATGTGGATAGCAGACAGGTGGCAGGAGTGAGACTCCGCCCAAAGAATAATTTTGGTTACTTCTTCCATCGCTAGGGAACTCCTTGTTCCCCCCTGATGGTTGATGTACGCAACAGTCGTCATGTTGTCTGATTGAAACCGTATGAACCTGGTCCTCGCAAGCTGGGGCCAGGCCTGGAGAGCATTGAATATCGCTCTCAGTTCCAGAATATTTATCGGTAGAAGAGATTCTTCCCGAGACCAAAGACCCTGAGCTTTCAGGGATCCCCAGACCGCGCCCCAGCCTATCAGACTGGCGTCGGTCGTGACAATGACCCACTCTGGTCTGTGGAACATCATCCCTTGAGACAGATTGTCCAGGGACAGCCACCAACGGAGTGAGTCTCTGGTCCTCTGATTTACTTGTATCTTCGGAGACAAGTCTGTATAGTCCCCATTCCACTGACTGAGCATGCACAGTTGTAATGGTCTTAGATGAATGCGCGCAAAAGGAACTATGTCCATCGCCGCCACCATCAACCCGATCACTTCCATGCACTGAGCTATGGAAGGAAGAGGAACGGAATGAAGTATCCGACAAGAGTCCAGAAGCTTTGTTTTTCTGGCCTCTGTTAGAAAGATCCTCATTTCTAAGGAGTCTATAATTGTTCCCAAGAAGGGAACCCTTGTTGACGGGGATAGAGAACTCTTTTCCACGTTCACTTTCCAGCCGTGAGATCTGAGAAAGGCCAGGACAATGTCCGTGTGAGCCTTTGCTTGAGGAAGGGACGACGCTTGAATCAGAATGTCGTCCAGGTAAGGTACTACTGCAATGCCCCTTGGTCTTAGCACCGCTAGAAGGGACCCTAGTACCTTTGTGAAAATCCTTGGAGCAGTGGCTAATCCGAAAGGAAGCGCCACGAACTGGTAATGTTTGTCCAGGAATGCAAACCTTAGGAACCGATGATGTTCCTTGTGGATAGGAATATGTAGATACGCATCCTTTAAATCCACCGTGGTCATGAATTGACCTTCCTGGATGGAAGGAAGGATAGTTCGAATGGTTTCCATCTTGAACGATGGGACCTTGAGAAATTTGTTTAAGATCTTGAGATCTAGGATTGGTCTGAACGTTCCCTCTTTTTTGGGAACTATGAACAGATTGGAGTAGAACCCCATCCCCTGTTCTCTTAATGGAACAGGATGAATCACTCCCATTTTTAACAGGTCTTCTACACAATGTAAGAACGCCTGTCTTTTTATGTGGTCTGAAGACAACTGCGACCTGTGGAACCTCCCCCTTGGGGGAAGTCCCTTGAATTCCAGAAGATAACCCTGGGAGACTATTTCTAGCGCCCAAGGATCCAGAACATCTCTTGCCCAAGCCTGAGCGAAGAGAGAGAGTCTGCCCCCCACCAGATCCGGTCCCGGATCGGGGGCCAATATTTCATGCTGTCTTGGTAGCAGTGGCAGGTTTCTTGGCCTGCTTTCCCTTGTTCCAGCCTTGCATTGGTCTCCAAGCTGGCTTGGCCTGAGAAGTATTACCCTCTTGCTTAGAGGACGTAGCACCTTGGGCTGGTCCGTTTTTACGAAAGGGACGAAAATTAGGTCTATTTTTTGCCTTGAAAGGCCGATCCTGAGGAAGGGCGTGGCCCTTACCCCCAGTGATATCAGAGATAATCTCTTTCAAGTCAGGACCAAACAACGTTTTCCCCTTGAAAGGAATGTTTAGTAGCTTGTTCTTGGAAGACGCATCAGCCGACCAAGATTTCAACCAAAGCGCTCTGCGCGCCACAATAGCAAACCCAGAGTTCTTAGCCGCTAACTTAGTCAATTGCAAAGAGGCGTCTAGAGTGAAAGAATTAGCCAATTTGAGAGCATTGATTCTGTCCATAATCTCCTCATAAGGAGGAGAGTCACTATCGAGCACCTTAAGCAGTTCATCAAACCAGAAATATGCGGCAGTAGTGACAGGGACAATGCATGAAATGGGTTGTAGAAGGTAACCCTGCTGAACAAACATCTTTTTAAGCAAACCTTCTAATTTTTTATCCATAGGATCTTTGAAAGCACAACTATCCTCTATGGGAATAGTGGTGCGTTTGTTTAAAGTAGAAACCGCTCCCTCGACCTTGGGGACTGACTGCCATAAGTCCTTTCTGGGGTCGACCATAGGAAACAATTTTTTAAATATGGGGGGAGGGACGAAAGGAATACCGGGCCTTTCCCATTCTTTATTAACAATGTCCGCCACCCGCTTGGGTATAGGAAAAGCTTCTGGGAGCCCCGGCACCTCTAGGAACTTGTCCATTTTACATAGTTTCTCTGGGATGACTAAATTTTCACAATCATCCAGAGTGGATAATACCTCCTTAAGCAAAATGCGGAGATGTTCCAATTTAAATTTAAATGTAATCACATCAGATTCAGCCTGCTGAGAAATGTTCCCTAAATCAGTAATTTCTCCCTCAGACAAAACCTCCCTGGCCCCCTCAGATTGGGTTAGGGGCCCTTCAGAGATATTAATATCAGCGTCGTCATGCTCTTCAGTAACTAAAACAGAGCAGCCACGCTTACGCTGACAAGGGTTCATTTTGGCTAAAATGTTTTTGACAGAATTATCCATTACAGCCGTTAATTGTTGCATAGTAAGGAGTATTGGCGCGCTAGATGTACTAGGGGCCTCCTGAGTGGGCAAGACTCGTGTAGACGAAGGAGGGAATGATGCAGTACCATGCTTACTCCCCTCACTTGAGGAATCATCTTGGGCATCATTGTCATTATCACATAAATCACATTTATTTAAATGAATAGGAATTCTGGCTTCCCCACATTCAGAACACAGTCTATCTGGTAGTTCAGACATGTTAAACAGGCATAAACTTGATCAGAAAGTACAAAAAACGTTTTAAAATAAAACCGTTACTGTCACTTTAAATTTTAAACTGAACACACTTTATTACTGCAATTGCGAAAAAACATGAAGGAATTGTTCAAAATTCACCAAATTTTCACCACAGCGTCTTAATTGAAAATATTGCACACCAATTTTGGAAGCTTTAACCCTTAAAATAACGGAACCGGAGCCGTTTTAAGCTTTAAACCCCTTTACAGTCCCTGGTATCTGCTTTGCTGAGACCCAACCAAACCCAAAGGGGAATACGATACCAAATGACGCCTTCAGAAGTCTTTTATAAGTATCAGAGCTCCTCTCACATGCGACTGCATGCCATGCCTCTCAAAAACAAGTGCGCAACACCGGCGCGAAAATGAGACTCTGCCTATGCTTTGGGAAAGCCCCTAAAGAATAAGGAGTCTAAAACAGTGCCTGCCGATATTATTATATCAAAATACCCAGATAAAATGATTCCTCAAGGCTAAATATGTGTTAATAATCAATCGATTTAGCCCAGAAAAAGTCTACAGTTTAAATAAGCCCTTGTGAAGCCCTTATTTACAATCGTAATAAACATGGCTTACCGGATCCCATAGGGAAAATGACAGCTTCCAGCATTACATCGTCTTGTTAGAATGTGTCATACCTCAAGCAGTAAGAGACTGCACACTGTTCCCCCAACTGAAGTTAATTGCTCTCAACAGTCCTGTGTGGAACAGCCATGGATTTTAGTTACGGTTGCTAAAATCATTTTCCTCATACAAACAGAATTCTTCATCTCTTTTCTGTTTCTGAGTAAATAGTACGTACCAGCACTATTTTAAAATAACAAACTCTTGATTGAATAATGAAAAACTACAGTTAAACACTAAAAAACTCTAAGCCATCTCCGTGGAGATGTTGCCTGTACAACGGCAAAGAGAATGACTGGGGTAGGCGGAGCCTAGGAGGGATCATGTGACCAGCTTTGCTGGGCTCTTTGCCATTTCCTGTTGGGGAGGAGAATATCCCACAAGTAAGGATGACGCCGTGGACCGGACACACCTATGTTGGAGAAATGACATCGCTCAGCGTACAAACGGAAGAGCGGGCTGTCACGTGAGCGGCAGCACAAGAAACTGCGCAACAACTAAATGCGTGCAATCGAAATTTTCAGCAGAGTAAAACAGTTACGATCATACAAACAGCGCATAATAATTAATAAAGGCTTAAAACGCTCAAAACACTGTGCCCTTTTAAGGCAAAGGAAGCATCCCATCACAAATAAGGGAGGAATTAACCACTTAGTCTCTCTACACATACTGATAGTGCCTGCACACTGCCCCAATAAATCCTTGACACAGTCCCAATTTTATAATAATGCAGGAATAATCTCCTGAAAGTGCAAGTCTCCAATACATAGAAAACAAAAGCACTTACCTGCATATCCTGCTGCTGGGCAGGAACTGAAATGACACATACTCCTATCAGAGATCTGTAGAAAAAGAAAGAACAGAAAAACCAACTCTGGCTTTCTATAACAGGGGTAGCAACAATGTTAGAAGGCAAAGACAACCTCAACACCTTCTATTTGCTAAAAGCCACCACTACTCTTACTCAAGAGATTGACGTGGACACAGCTAAACCCCAAACCTTGCTTGCAGGGAAAAATACCCATAAAAGGAATAAATATTTCTTCAGACACCAATCTTCACGTCCTCCATTAACAGAGGCAAAGAGAATGACTGGGGGTTATGGGTAAGGGAAGTGACACTTAACAGCTCTGCTGGGGTGCTCTTTGCCTCCTCCTGCTGGCAAGGAGAGAATATCCCACTAGTAATTGGAATGACTGTGTGGACTCTCCATGTCTTAGGAAAGAAAATTGCCTCTATTAAAAGAGCTAAAGGAAATCTTAGCACCAATTTACATAAAAGGTGGTTTAGATGACAGAACCTTAGAGAGAGTCTAAGAAATCTCTTCCTGAAAAAAACTGGATAACTTCAGGATGATTACCCTATACAGTAGACACTGATAAAAGGTAAACAGAATATATAGCCTTAAAAGAACTAGGGATTGGAACTGAGAAACCGGTATGGCAAAAACCAAACTGTGTTCCGATCATAGTCATTGTGTAAAAATATATAGATTGCTCCAGAACAAAATGACCATAAAAATAAACTTAAAAAGAGCTAAATGCAATAGCATTAAAACTATCACAGTGATTCTCACAGAATACAGCAATCTAATTGGCAAATAATTGTTAGAAAAACAAAAATTATGCTTACCTGATAATTTCATTTCAATCGTTACGAGGAGAGTCCACAGCTTCATTCATTACTTGTGGGAAAATACAGAACCTGGCCACTAGGAGGAGGCAAAGACACCCCAGCCCACTCCCCTCATCCCCCAGGCATTCTGTCAAGGGAACAGGGAACAGTAGGATAAATATCATGGTATAAATGGTGCCAGAAGAAAAAAACAAAGAAATTTAGGTCTGCCCAACAAAGAACAGGGCGGGAGCCGTGGACTCTCCTCGTAATGATGGTAATGAAATTACTTGTGGGAAACAAATACCCAAGCTCTAGAGGACACCACAGCCTGCAAAACCTTTCTCCCAAAAGCAGCTTCAGCTGAAGCAAACATGTCAAATTTGTAAAACTTTGAGTATGTAAGGAAGACCAGGTAGCTGCCTTACAAATCTTCTCCATAGAGGCCTCATTTTTAAAGGCCCATGAAGAAGCCACAGCCCTAGTTGAGTGAGCCGTAATCCTCTGAGGAGGCTTATGTCCCGCTGTCTCATAGGCCAAGCGAATAATGCTCCTCAACCAAAAAGATAGGGAAGTGTAAGAGGCCCTCTGCCCCCTACGCTTCCTCAAATACACCACAAATAAAGACGAGGTCTGTCTGAATTCCTTTGTGGCCTGAAGATAGAACTTCAAGGCTCGAACCACAACCAAATTATAAAGTAACCTTTCCTTTGAAGAAGAAGGGTTAGGACACAAGGAAGGAACTACTATCTCCTCCTGATTGATGTTATAATTCGACACAACCTTGGGAAGAAATCCCAACCCAGTGCGAAGAACAGCCTTATCTGTGTGAAAAACCAGGTAAGGAGGCTCACATTGCAAGGTCGCCAACTCAGAGACGATGCAATAGCCAATAGGGATAGAACCTTCCAGCAAAGAATTTTAATGTCAAGCGAATGCATAGGCTCAAACGGAGCCCTCTACAAAATCTTAAAGGGACAGTATACTGTAAAATAGTTTTTCCCTTAATGTGTTTACAATTGATTTTTTTACCAACTGCAGAGTAAAAAAATGTATGAAAATTAGCATTTTAAGGTTTATTTGTGTATTTTAAATCTCTGATTTTGTATTTTGAAGCCACAACCTAATAAAATGGGTTGAGCTTGTAGGTATAATCAGATCTCATTACTGTATCACATTGTGTACATATAACTGCTTCTTTATCTTATATCTGTCTATAAAACAATCACCAGTACTTTTAGAGAACAATGGAAAATCAACATTTTATTACCTTATCTCTGCTATATCCCACTGGGAGTGTAATTTCTTCTGCTGGCTGTGTTTACAAAGCTTATCTATAGCTTGGACCTGCGGCCACAAACTTTCAGAATAGGTGGGGATACCACATGCTAAATCAACTATTTCAAATGCCAATATAAGGTAAAGGAGCTACTTGTTAACAATTTAATACACTCCAGCAGGTAAAGTGGATCATTGGGAACAAATTAAAGGGGAGACATTTTTTGAGTAAACTGTCCCTTTAAGTACCAAGTTTAAGCTCCAAGGGGGAGCAGAATTTCTAAAGACAGGCCTGATCCTAGACCGAGCCTGAACAAAGGACTGAATATCAGAAAGCTCCGCAAGCTTCTTGTGTAAAAGTACAGATAAAGCCGAAATCTGTCCTTTTAAGGAACTGGTGGCAAGTCCCTTCTCCAACTTATCCTGGTAGAAGGACAGGATCCTGGATACCCTAACCTTATGCCAGGGATATCCACGTTCTTCACACCAGGACAAGTATGTCCTCCACACCTTATGATAGATGCGACGAGTGACTGGTTTCCTGGCTTGAATGAGAGTATCAATCACTCTCTCTGAAAAACCTCTCTTGGCTAGGACTAAGCGTTCAATCTCCACGCAGTCAGCCTCAGAGAATCGAGATTTTGATGTACAAAGGGACCCTGAACCAGCTGTCAGGTACTGTGACAGTCAAGTTCCGAGTGCAGTGAATCTCAACTGCAGACCTAGTATTTTAAGTAGAGATACAGGATATTTAGGTAGACTCCTGCTATCTTGTTACAGGAGTGGGTTTTGTTAGTCCTTACAGGTTGGTAAGAGAGGTGTGGTTGAGTAAAGGTTAACTGCAATGATAGCACAAGGAAAGCCTTTTCCTAACTAGCAGGAATCAATCTAGTTGGTTTTCAGTCCTGAGGCTAAACGCCTTATGAAGCACCTTTAGAGGGTAGTAAATGACTTATTCAATGAGCGGGTAGTAGTTCGAGTTGCAAGGCTGTGGCAACAGAGGAGTAACAAACAGATCTGTTGTGCTGTGAAGGGAGAAGTGCTTGTAGCTGCAGCGGCTGTGGAGGGTGTGTGCGTTCTGTCCAACCAGGACGCTGGAACTGCTGACAGGCTCTGAGCACGCTGAGCGCACAAGAGGCAAACAGCCAGGAGCGGAGGAAATCGGTAATCGGCTGGAAGCAAACAAGCAGTAAGTGGAAGTCCAGCAAGTCGGTAGCACAGCTACAAGTCAGCGGGTTTCAGTGATAGTTGTCCTTATGGTGATAGCTCTTGTAGCGGCTGTGGAGTCCGGAACTTGAAATGAGGTAGCTTGAGTATTTCCACAGACGGAATAAAGTCTTTTAGGTAAACCCTTGGTGATGTCAGGTTTAATGGGGAAAAGGCACTTAACGAGTGCTAGGAATATAATCCAGAAAGTTGATAACTTTAGCTTTCTTTCATGTAATTAGCAAGAGTCCATGAGCTAGTGACGTATGGGATATACATTCCTACCAGGAGGGGCAAAGTTTCCCAAACCTCAAAATGCCTATAAATACACCCCTCACCACACCCACAAATCAGTTTTACAAACTTTGCCTCCTATGGAGGTGGTGAAGTAAGTTTGTGCTAGATTCTACGTTGATATGCGCTCCGCAGCAGGTTGGAGCCCGGTTTTCCTCTCAGCGTGCAGTGAATGTCAGAGGGATGTGAGGAGAGTATTGCCTGTTTGAATTCAATGATCTCCTTCTACGGGGTCTATTTCATGGGTTCTCTGTTATCGGTCGTAGAGATTCATCTCTTACCTCCCTTTTCAGATCGACGATATACCATATATACTCATATATACCATTACCTCTGCTGATTCTCGTTTCAGTACTGGTTTGGCTTTCTACAACATGTAGATGAGTGTCCTGGGGAAATTAAGTCTTATTTTCTGTGACACTCTAAAGCTATGGTTGAGCACTTTTTTATAAAGTTCTAAATATATGTATTCAAACATTTATTTGCCTTGACTCAGGATGTTCAACATTTCCTTATTTCAGACAGTCAGTTTCATATTTGGGATAATGCATTTGAATATATCATTTTTATCTTACCTTAAAATTGACTTTTTCCCTGTGGGCTGTTAGGCTCGCGGGGGCTGAAAATGCTTCATTTTATTGCGTCATTCTTGGCGCGAAAATGTTTTTCTATTTCCGGCGTCATACGTGTCGCCGGAAGTTGCGTCATTTTTGACGTTTTTCGCGCCAAAAATGTCGGCGTTCTGGATGTGGCGTCATTTTTGGCGCTAATAGCATTTAGGCGCCAAATATTGTGGGCGTCAAATTTGTCTCCACTTTATTTAAGTCTCATTATTTGTTGCTTCTGGTTGCTAGAAGCTTGTTCACTGGCATTTTTTCCCATTCCTGAAACTGTCATTTAAGGAATTTGATCAATTTTGCTTTATATGTTGTTTTTTTCTATTACATATTGCAAGATGTCCCACGTTGCAACTGAGTCAGAAGATACTACTGGAAAATCGCTGCCTGGTGCTGGAACTACCAAAGCTAAGTGTATCTGCTGTAAACTTTTGGTAGTTGTTCCTCCAGCTATTGTTTGTATTAAATGTCATGACAAACTTGTTAATGCAGAAAATATTTCCTTTAGTAAAGTACCATTACCTGTTGCAGTTCCATCAACATCTAATGTTCAGAGTGTTCCTGATAACATAAGAGATTTTGTTTCTGAATCCATTAAGAAGGCTATGTCTGTTATTCCTCCTTCTGGTAAACATAAAAAGTCTTTTAAAACTTCTCTTTATACAGATGAATTTTTAAAATGAATTTTTAAATGAACATCATCATTCTGATTCTAATGATTCTTCTGATACAGAGGATTCTGTCTCAGAAGTTGATGCTGATAAATCGTCATATTTATTTAAAATGGAATTTATCCGTTCTTTACTTAAAGAAGTCCTAATTGCATTAGAAATTGAGGATTCTGGTCCTCTTGATACTAAATCTAAACGTTTAGACAAGGTCTTTAGATCTCCTGTGGTTATTCCAGAAGTTTTTCCTGTTCCTGGTGCTATTTCTGAAGTAATTTCCAGAGAATGGAATAATTTGGGTAATTCATTTACTCCTTCTAAATGTTTTAAGCAATTATATCCTGTACCGTCCGACAGATTAGAGTTTTGGGACAAAATCCCTAAAGTTGATGGGGCTATTTCTACCCTTGCTAAACGTACTACTATTCCTACGGCTGATAGTACTTCCTTTAAGGATCCTTTAGATAGGAAAATTGAATCCTTTCTATGAAAAGCTTATCTGTGTTCAGGTAATCTTCTTAGACCTGCTATATCATTGGCTGATGTTGCTGCAGCTTCAACTTTTTGGTTGGAAACTTTAGTGCAACAACTAACAGATCATGATTCTCATAATATTATTATTCTTCTTCAACATGCTAATAATTTTATCTGTGATGCCATTTTTGATATTATCAGAGTTGTTGTCAGGTTTATGTCTCTAGCTATTTTAGCTAGAAGAGCTTTATGGCTTAAAACTTGGAATGCTGATATGTCTTCTAAATCAACTCTACTTTCCCTTTCTTTCCAGGGTAATAAATTATTTGGTTCTCAGTTGGATTCTATTATCTCAACTGTTACTGGTTGGAAAGGAACTTTTTTACCACAGGATAAAAAATCTAAAGGTAAAAACAGGGCTAATAATCGTTTTCGTTCCTTTCGTTTCAACAAAGAACAAAAGCCTGATCCTTCATCCTCAGGAGCAGTTTCAGTTTGGAAACCATCTCCAGTCTGGAATAAATCCAAGCCTTCTAGAAAAGCAAAGCCAGCTTCTAAGTCCACATGAAGGTGCGGCCCTCATTCCAGCTCAGCTGGCAGGGGGCAGATTACGTTTCTTCAAAGAAATTTGGATCAATTCTGTTCACAATCTTTGGATTCAGAACATTGTTTCAGAAGGGTACAGAATTGGTTTCAAGATAAGACCTCCTGCAAAGAGATTTTTTCTTTCCCGTGTCCCAGTAAACCCAGTGAAAGCTCAAGCATTTCTGAAATGTGTTTCAGATCTAGAGTTGGCTGGAGTAATTATGCCAGTTCCAGTTTTGGAACAGGGGCTGGGGTTTTATTCAAATCTCTTCATTGTACCCAAGAAGGAGAATTCCTTCAGACCAGTTCTGGATCTAAAAATATTGAATCGTTATGTAAGGATACCAACATTCAAAATGGTAACTGTAAGGACTATATTGCCTTTTGTTCAGCAAGGGCATTATATGTCTACAATAGATTTACAGGATGCATATCTGCATATTCCGATTCATCCAGCTCACTATCAGTTCCTGAGATTCTCTTTCCTGGACAAGCATTACCAGTTTGTGGCTCTGCCGTTTGGCCTAGCTACAGCTCCAAGAATTTTTACAAAGGTTCTCGGTGCCCTTCTGTCTGTAATCAGAGAACAGGGTATTGTGGTATTTCCTTATTTGGACGATATCTTGGTACTTGCTCAGTCTTCACATTTAGAACAATCTCATTCGAATCGACTTGTGTTGTTTCTTCAAGATCATGGTTGGAGGATCAATTCACTAAAAAGTTAATTGATTCCTCAGACAAGGGTAACCTTTTAAGGGTTCCAGATAGATTCAGTGTCCATGACTCTATCTTTGACAGACAAGAGACGTCTAAAATTGATTTCAGCTTGTCGAAACCTTCAGTCACAATCATTCCCTTCGGTAGCCTTATGCATGGAAATTCTAGGTCTTATGACTGCTGCATCGGACGCGATCCCGTTTGCTCGTTTTCACATGCGACCTCTTCAGCTCTGTATGCTGAACCAATGGTGCAGGGATTACACAAAGATATCTCAATTAATATCTTTAAAACCGATTGTCCGACATTCTCTGACGTGGTGGACAGATCACCATCGTTTAATTCAGGGGGCTTCTTTTGTTCTTCCGACCTGGACTATAATCTCAACAGATGCAAGTCTTACAGGTTGGGGAGCTGTGTGGGGGTCTCTGACGGCACAAGGGGTTTGGGAATCTCAGGAGGTGAGATTACCGATCAATATTTTGGAACTCCGTGCAATTTTCAGAGCTCTTCAGTCTTGGCCTCTTCTGAAGAGAGAGTCGTTTATTTGTTTTCAGACAGACAATGTCACAACTGTGGCATACATCAATCATCAAGGAGGGACTCACAGTCCTCTGGCTATGAAAGAAGTATCTTGAATTCTGGTTTGGGCGGAATCCAGCTCCTGTCTAATCTCTGCGGTTCATATCCCAGGTATAGACAATTGGGAAGCGGATTATCTCCGTCGCCAAACGTTGCATCCGGGCGAATGGTCTCTTCACCCAGAGGTATTTCTTCAGATTGTTCAAATGTGGGAACTCCCAGAAATAGATCTGATGGCTTCTCATCTAAACAAGAAACTTCCCAGGTATCTGTCCAGATCCCGGGATCCTCAGGCGGAGGCAGTGGATGCATTATCACTTCCTTGGAAGTATCATCCTGCCTATATCTTTCCGCCTCTAGTTCTTCTTCCAAGAGTAATCTCCAAGATTCTGAAGGAATGCTCGTTTGTTCTGCTGGTAGCTCCAGCATGGCCTCACAGGTTTTGGTATGCGGATCTTGTCCGGATGGCCTCTTGCCAGCCGTGGACTCTTCTGTTAAGACCAGACCTTCTGTCACAAGGTCCTTTCTTCCATCAGGATCTCAAATCCTTAAATTTAAAGGTATGGAGATTGAACGCTTGATTCTTGGTCAAAGAGGTTTCTCTGACTCTGTGATTAATACTATGTTACAGGCTCGTAAATCTGTATCTAGAGAGATATATTATAGAGTCTTGAAGACTTATATTTCTTGGTGTCTTTCTCATCATTTTTCCTGGCATTCTTTTAGAATTCCGAGAATTTTACAGTTTCTTCAGGATGGTTTAGATAAAGGTTTGTCCGCAAGTTCCTTGAAAGGACAAATCTCTGCTCTTTCTGTTCTTTTTCACAGAAAGATTGCTAATCTTCCTGATATTCATTGTTTTGTACAGGCTTTGGTTCGTATAAAACCTGTCATTAAGTCAATTTCTCCTCCTTGGAGTTTGAATTTGGTTCTGAGGGCTCTTCAAGCTCCTCCTTTTGAACCCATGCATTCATTGGACATTAAATTACTTTCTTGGAAAGTTTTGTTCCTTTTGGCCATCTCTTCTGCCAGAAGAGTCTCTGAATTATCTGCTCTTTCTTGTGAGTCTCCTTTTCTGATTTTTCATCAGGATAAGGCGGTGTTGCGAACTTCTTTTGAATTTTTACCTAAGGTTGTGAATTCCAACAACATTAGTAGAGAAATTGTGGTTCCTTCATTATGTCCTAATCCTAAGAATTCTAAGGAGAAATCGTTGCATTCTTTGGATGTTGTTAGAGCTTTGAAATATTATGTTGAGGCTACTAAGTCTTTCCGTAAGACTTCTAGTCTATTTGTCATCTTTTCCGGTTCTAGGAAAGGTCAGAAAGCTTCTGCCATTTCTTTGGCATCTTGGTTGAAATCCTTAATTCACCATGCTTATGTCGAGTCGGGTAAAACTCCGCCTCAGAGGATTACAGCTCATTCTACTAGGTCAGTTTCTACTTCCTGGGCGTTTAGGAATGAGGCTTCGGTTGATCAGATTTGCAAAGCAGCAACTTGGTCCTCTTTGCATACTTTTACTAAATTCTACCATTTTGATGTGTTTTCTTCTTCTGAAGCAGTTTTTGGTAGAAAAGTACTTCAGGCAGCGGTTTCAGTTTGAATCTTCTGCTTATGTTTTCATTAAACTTTATTTGGGTGTGGATTATTTTCAGCAGGAATTGGCTGTCTTTATTTTATCCCTCCCTCTCTAGTGACTCTTGCGTGGAAAGATCCACATCTTGGGTAGTCATTATCCCATACGTCACTAGCTCATGGACTCTTGCTAATTACATGAAAGAAAACATAATTTATGTAAGAACTTACCTGATAAATTCATTTCTTTCAAATTAGCAAGAGTCCATGAGGCCCACCCTTTTTGGTGGTTATGATTTTTTTGTATAAAGCACAACTATTCCAATTCCTTATTTTATATGCTTTCGCACTTTTTTATCACCCCACTTCTTGGCTATTCGTTAAACTGATTTGTGGGTGTGGTGATGGGTGTATTTATAGGCATTTTGAGGTTTGGGAAACTTTGCCCCTCCTGGTAGGAATGTATATCCCATACGTCACTAGCTCATGGACTCTTGCTAATATGAAAGAAATGAATTTATCAGGTAAGTTCTTACATAAATTATGTTTTTGCCAGGTGTTAGGAGTAGCTGCATTAAGGTAGCTTGGTCAGTAACTCAAACAAATTAATTGGCAGGTGGAAGGGGGAGGAGTAGCCTTATATAAGGTGTGCTTAAAGGTACATACACACTGACAGGTACCTGACACCACCAGATCTCTGCAACAAGGTAACCTCCACGGAGGAGACGATGACATCCCCACCAGATCCACAAACCACATAGTCCGCGGCCACGATGGAGCAATTAGAATAGCCAAAGCTTGCTCCTGCTTGATGCGGGCCACTACTCGAGGTAGAAGAGGTAACGGTGGAAATATGTAGACTAGGTTGAACTCCAAAGGCACCGCTAAGGCATCTATCAGCTCTGCCTGGGGATCCCTGGACCGAGACCCGTATCTGGATAGCTTGAAATTGAGTCTGGACGCCATGAGATCTATCTCCGGCGTCCCCTATCTGATGCAGATCTCTGCAAACACCTTGGGATGGAAGGACCATTCCCCCGGGTGAAACTATTGCTAAGAAAATCCACTTCCCAGTTGTCCACACCCGGAATATGGATCGCTGATCACGAACAGTTGTGGGTCTCCGCCCACTCCAGAATCCGAGATACTTCCCTTATGGCTAGGGAGCTTCTCGTTCCCCCCGGATGGTTGATGTAAGCCACCGAGGTAATGGATCGAAACGACCCCAGATCGCTCGAAGTTCCAGAATATTTATCGGGAGAAGCGACTCCTCTCGACTCCACCTGCTCTGTACCTTCCTGGCACCCCAAACAACTCCCCATCCTGACAGACTTGCATCCGTGGTCCCAATCTCCCAGGATGGTCTCAAGAAAGATGTCCCCTGGGACAGTTGGCCCGGGCAGATCCACCAAGAGAGGGATTCCCTTGTTTAGTTGTCCAGAGAGATCTCTTGGGATAGGTCTAAGTGATCGCCGTTCCATTATCTCAACATGCACAACTGAAGAGGTCTGAGAAGGAACCTGGTGTCATCGGAATGACATCTATGCTGGATACCATGAGCCCAATCACCTCCATACAGATGGCCTTGAGGAGGTCTGAAGGGCAAGACAACTGGACGCAATCTTGCAACGTCTCTGATATGTCAGGAATATCTTCATAGATATGGAATCTATTATCGTGCCCAGGAATTCCACTCTGTTGCTGGGAACCAGGGAACACTTTCCTACATTTATCTTCCATCCGTGGAATTGAAGGAGAAGAAGAAGAGCCCTCGAATGGTCCCCTGCGAGACTGTAGGATGGAGCCTGGAAAAGGATGTCGTCCAGATAAGGTGCCACTGCAATACCTCTGGCTCTCTCCACCGCAAGCAGCGCTCCCATAATCTTCATAAAGACTCTTGGGGCAGTCACCAAGCCAAATCGTAGGGCCAGAAACTGGAAGTGTTGGTCCAGAAATGCAAATCTTAGGAACCTGAAGTGATCCTTGTGGATTGGCACGTGAAGGTAAGCATCCTTCAAAATCTATTGTAGACATGCACTGTCCCTCATGAACTAGGCAGAATCGACCTTATCGTCTCAATCTTGAACAATGGGACCAACAGAATCTTGTTTAGGCACTTTAGGTCTAGAATCGGACAAAACGTGCCCTCCTTTTTTGGGACCACAAAAAGGTTTGAATAATACCCCAGACCTCTTTCTGCCAGAGGTACTGGAACGATTACTCAGAGAGAGGAGAGATCCCTTACGCACTCCAGAAAGGCATCTCTCTTCTCTGGTCTTGATGATAAGTTTGATAGGAGGAATCTGCCCCTGGGCGGATGAGTCTTGAACCCTATCCTGTAACCTTGGGCGATGACCTCCAGAACCCAAGGATCCTGAACGTCTCTCATCCAGGCCTCCGCAAAAAGAGATAGTCTGCCCCCTACATGATCCATAGACTGATCAAGGGGCCGCCCCTTCATGCCGATTTTGTCTCGGCGGGCTTCTTGCTCTGCTTGGCTTTGTTCCAAGATTGAGCTGGTTTCCAAGATCCCTTGGACTGCTCGGTTTTCGCAGCAGGTTGGTGGCGTTGGGACAAACGTAGACCCCTTAGGTTTATTCTTCTTATCCTGTGGTAGGAAAGCACCCTTGCTTCCCGTGACCGTAGATATAATAGAGTCCATGTCCAGACCAAAAAGAACTTTCCCCTGAAAAGGGAGGGATAGTAATCTAGACTTGGAAGTCATGTCCGTAGACCACGACTTTAACCACAGAGCCCTACAGGCTAGAACAGAAAAACCTGATGTCCTGACATTCAGGCGAATAATCTGCATTTTTGCATCACAGATGAATTAGCTACTCTTAAGGCCTTAATTCGTTCCTGTATCTCCTTGAGGGGAGTCTCCACCTCGACCATAGCTGAAAGAGTGTCACAGCAGTAGGTAGCAACCCTAGCCACCGCCGGTTAAAAAATGAACCTTGTGAGCTGAAACATCTTTCTCAACATAGACTCCAATTTTTAAAGAGGCCACACCCGGTCACATAGAGTGTCATGCAGGACCGCCCCTGCACTAACAAGAAAACGCACCAAAAAGGTTGCGTCGATATATCTCTCTTAAGAAACCTGACTGTTAACACATTGACAGAGCCTCATCTCACACATGTCGCAGCATTAAACACAATAAAGAATATTATGCATAAATCCCCCCCTGTTCAATAATCCCCTTTCCGAGGATATTAACTCTTGATTCTATACAGATAAAAGGAGACACACTGAGACCCTGTCTTCTTGCGTTATCATATGTGTATAAATGAAACTATCTTACCAGAATCTATGCCGTGGAACAGGAACACAGCCTTTCAAGTGTGACAGGATAGTAGTATCGCTCCTGACATGGACTTGAGTGCAGAAAGCAGGCAGCGAAACTCGTCAACGCCGATTGCTTATGGAGCTGTTCATCTGAGTCGGGATGGGTTCGCAGAAAGACTCTCCCTGCATTTTCAGACTCTAACTTTCATCCAAGCTCTCACTAAGAGCCTGACAGGATTACTTAAAAGTCGAGTCCCATTCCGAAGAGTACAACCCTCCGTAAGAGACTACTCCGAATCTTCTGACACTTCTCTGCCAACCTCCTGCGACGAAAGGCAAATAATTGACTGGGGGATGAGGGAAGTGGGGGAGGTATTTGGGCCTAATGGCCAGGTTCTTAATTCCCACAAGTAATGAATGAATGTGGACTCTCCTCCCATTAAGATGGAAAGAATGCTAACAAAGCAATGTACTATGAGTCTAACTCTTTGGCAAATTGATCATCCCAACCATGTTTTTGAGGAAACAAAATAGTTGATTGGTGTGAAATTCTGCTAAAGGAAAAGATGGAGCTAGAACCAAGATATCGTTCAGGTAAGGAAATACTGTAATACCCTGATTACAAAAAAAAATGGGCACCTAGAACCTTGGTATATATTCTTGGAGCTGTAACCAGACCAAATGGAAAACTGAAAATGCTTGTCCAGAAAAGCAAACCTCAGAAACTAGTAATAGTCTCTGTGAATCTGATGGTAAGCATCCTTTGAATCTATTGTGGACATAAAATGACCTTGCTGAACAAAAGGCAGAATACTCCTAATAGTTTCCATTCTGAAAGATGGCATCCTTACTTGTCCAGAGTCTTTAGATCCAGAACTGGTCTAAAAATGCCTTCCTTCTTTGAAACAATGAAGAGATTTGAATAAAAGATCATCCCCTGTTCCTTGCAAAGGAACTGGAACAATCACTCCCATATCTTCAGGATCTGAGACAGATTGAGGAAAAGCTTGAGAAAAGCTTGTAGAAGCAGCAGCCACATCAGCAATAGAAATAGCTGGCCTAAGAATATAACCAGCATGTAAAAAGGCCCTTCTCTGGATTCTAACTTCCTGTTTAAAGGGTCCTTAAAAAAGTACTGTCTTCCAAAGGAATAGTAGTACATTTAGCTAGAGTGGAAATGGCCCCATCTACTTTGGGAACTGTTTCCCATAACTCTAGATGAGCAGCAGGTAAAGGATATAATTTTTTAAACCTTGCAGAAGGATTAAGACACACACCTGGCTTAAATCATTCCCTAGTAATCAAGTCAGAGACAGCATCAGACACAGGGAAAACCTCAGGGAGACTAACAAGAGTCCAAAAAACTGAATTTAAATGATTACAAGGTTCATCATCAGAAGATTTAGGATCTTTAACCCCTTAAGTGACTAAAACCTCTTTTAAAAGAGAATGAATATGTTCAACTTTAAACAAAAAGAGGAAATATCAAGTTCCACTTCAGATGAGGAATCATCTTCCCCAGAGGAAACTTCACCATCTGAAGATACCACAGTATCCCTGGGATCAGGGCAATAGCACTTGAAAAAGCTAAAATCTGAACTGACCTTTTACTCTTATTTGAAGGCAGGAAAGCAGCCAATGCCTCAGAGATGGCAGCCTCAATGAAAGACTTCATGGCATGAGGCACCACTTCAGCATTAACCTGTAATGAACAAAAAGTAGGTGCATTAGTACCCAAAGATACAGTATTAGATTGGTCTGTATGCATCAACAAATCTAGACATGAGCCACATAAATGAGCCGAAAAGGGCACTTAAGCTTCTTTTACAATAAGCACACCTAATAATGGTAGCAAGGTGATCAGGAGACTCAGTTTCTAGGGTAAATTTAGGGACAGAATTCTGCTGTTCCATTTTAGCATATATCAAAGCAGTGCAATAAACACTATAAAACCCTTTAAGAAAGCTCTTGAGGAAAGGAAACCATATACACCCCCCACCACACACACACCTAAGCGGCTTTAGACAATGCGCATTGAGCCGAGAAGAAAACATTACTGTCGAACGCGCTCCAAACAATTGACTGTTTAAATGGCAATGAACGTGCCAAAAAACCTGATGCATGCAAGAGCTAGGGGAGTAGTGAAAGATCTGTCCCAGGGCCATATATATATATATATATATATATATATATATATATATATATATAATATAAACTTTTAAATCAAAAAGTTCCCATAACAGTTTAATGAGTGTCTATAGATTTTGTAAAAAATAAAATACACAAACCAGTAGACACTCGTCCACTAGCATTCAAGTAGCAGACAGCCAGACCAGTACTGAAACATATCAGCAGAGATCAAGGAATAGCAGTACATCTGTACATCCATAAAGGGAGGCAGAAGACACGTCCCTGTGATTGATTATAGAGTATTTATGGAAGCATTCCCATGAAGTGAAAATAAAGCAACATAAACCATACCCCAAATACATCCCACTGCCAAGCACTGTACATTGAGGGGAACCGGGCCTCAACATAGAAAACTCCTTTCTCTGAAGAATCATTGCACATATTCATTCTTAAACCACCTCCAGTGGAGGCAAAGTAAAGACTGACTGTATGTGTGAGGGGTTTTATAGAGCTCTTGGGGTTTGAGAACCTTTGCCTTCTAGTTGTAGAGAAGAGTAATTCCCATGAGTAATGGTTTGTGGACTCTCACCAACTGTATGAAAGATTATATATATATATATATATATATATATATATATATACACACACACACACACACACAATCAACACACTAAAAAACATCAGTTCTTCCAATCATAACCAGTTTATTACTCATTCATTTTGATGCAGTTTCAAATGTGTCAAAGCCTCCAGTTCACTTTTCATGCAAGGAATACTTACCATAGTGTATACTTTACTTAAAATGCTAGACTTTCATCTAGATAATGGCATGATTTAATATTTTAGAGATTAGGGTTTCATGCATTTCCCATTTATGAGCCAGCTATACAGTTTATAGACAGACTAGGTTGCGTGGGTCTGGGTAATTATTAAAAAGTTAGTAGCTTAAAGTAAAATTCCAGGAACCACTTCATGAAGAAGTTTGTACGAAGAAGTTTTAGTCATCATCTGCTGGTAAGTTTCACTTACCGTAGCAAGTGTAGCAGCTTCTTCTCCTCCTTTCTTTTTCTTCTTTTCTCCTGCCATATTTAAACTCTCATTTTGAATGTTCTAAAGGAAAAAGTTTGTGTGTTATGGTGAATATGATGCATGATATATACATTATAATGTCATACAGAAATACTGAATGCTATTTTTATTTGTATCTTTATCATCTTTTGTCGAAAGTTTCATTACCTACCTGCACGTAAGTGATAAATGCATAGCACTGTGGGGTAAGATGAGAACCAGAGAGTTTAACCTGCCAAATAAAGAAATGGTCAAAACTAAAATTGCAAGTAATTAGGAGAAAACATAATCACTTTCTGGTAAACCTCTATCATTACAAGTGGCAGTAACAGTATGTAAAGATTTGTCCCACTCACTTGTACAGAAAGAAACTCTCTAAAGTTTTTTTTAAAAAGTAGACATGAAGAGAAGAATATTCTTTACTAAGGGGTTGATAGCAACGCTAAACCACATAAAGGATTTGGGAGGATTAAATGTTGGATAATATTGAAATGGAGATCTTTGTAGTACCTTTGTTAATAGCTGTAAAAATTACAAAGATAAAGATTGTACATAACTCACTATAGCTTCATTATATTAATAGACAATAAACAGTTATGGTAATAGTTGTGAAGGTTTAAAGAGACATGAAACCCAATTTTTTTATTTCATGGTTTAGAAAGAGCTTGTCATTTTAAACAACTTTCCAATTTACTTCTATTCTCTGATTTGCTTTATTCTCTTGGTATCCTTTGTTGAAAAGCACATCTAAATAGGCTCAGAAACTGGTGGTTGGTGGCTGCACACAGATGCCTCGTGACTATTTCTTCAACAAAGGATATCCAAAGAATAGAGCAAATTAGATAATAGAAGTAATTTGGAATGTTGTAAAACTGTATTCTCTATCTGAATCATGAAAGAAAAAAAAATTGTGTTTCATGTCCCTTTAAGTCTAAGGCCATTAACTAAAAATATAGCTGCAATTATGAGAACACTTGTGGTTTTTAAGAACTTCTTGGTCAAAAAAAAAAAGAAAAAAATTAAAGACATTTTAAAATACATGAAGGCAATTGTTAAAGATCCTGAAAATATTGAATATAAGTTATCTTTACTTCACTTTGGATTTTAAACAGAAATAAAAACAGAATTTATGTTTACCTGATAAATTACTTTCTCCAACGGTGTGTCCGGTCCACGGCGTCATCCTTACTTGTGGGATATTCTCTTCCCCAACAGGAAATGGCAAAGAGCCCAGCAAAGCTGGTCACATGATCCCTCCTAGGCTCCGCCTACCCCAGTCATTCGACCGACGTTAAGGAGGAATATTTGCATAGGAGAAACCATATGGTACCGTGGTGACTGTAGTTAAAGAAAATAAATTATCAGACCTGATTAAAAAAACCAGGGCGGGCCGTGGACCGGACACACCGTTGGAGAAAGTAATTTATCAGGTAAACATAAATTCTGTTTTCTCCAACATAGGTGTGTCCGGTCCACGGCGTCATCCTTACTTGTGGGAACCAATACCAAAGCTTTAGGACACGGATGAAGGGAGGGAGCAAATCAGGTCACCTAGATGGAAGGCACCACGGCTTGCAAAACCTTTCTCCCAAAAATAGCCTCAGAAGAAGCAAAAGTATCAAACTTGTAAAATTTGGTAAAAGTGTGCAGTGAAGACCAAGTCGCTGCCCTACATATCTGATCAACAGAAGCCTCGTTCTTGAAGGCCCATGTGGAAGCCACAGCCCTAGTGGAATGAGCTGTGATTCTTTCGGGAGGCTGCCGTCCGGCAGTCTCGTAAGCCAATCTGATGATGCTTTTAATCCAAAAAGAGAGAGAGGTAGAAGTTGCTTTTTGACCTCTCCTTTTACCGGAATAAACAACAAACAAGGAAGATGTTTGTCTAAAATCCTTTGTAGCATCTAAATAGAATTTTAGAGCGCGAACAACATCCAAATTGTGCAACAAACGTTCCTTCTTTGAAACTGGTTTCGGACACAGAGAAGGTACGATAATCTCCTGGTTAATGTTTTTGTTAGAAACAACTTTTGGAAGAAAACCAGGTTTAGTACGTAAAACCACCTTATCTGCATGGAACACCAGATAAGGAGGAGAACACTGCAGAGCAGATAATTCTGAAACTCTTCTAGCAGAAGAAATTGCAACTAAAAACAAAACTTTCCAAGATAACAACTTAATATCAACGGAATGTAAGGGTTCAAACGGAACCCCCTGAAGAACTGAAAGAACTAAATTGAGACTCCAAGGAGGAGTCAAAGGTTTGTAAACAGGCTTAATTCTAACCAGAGCCTGAACAAAGGCTTGAACATCTGGCACAGCTGCCAGCTTTTTGTGAAGTAACACAGACAAGGCAGAAATCTGTCCCTTCAGGGAACTTGCAGATAATCCTTTTTCCAATCCTTCTTGAAGGAAGGATAGAATCTTAGGAATCTTAACCTTGTCCCAAGGGAATCCTTTAGATTCACACCAACAGATATATTTTTTCCAAATTTTGTGGTAAATCTTTCTAGTTACAGGCTTTCTGGCCTGAACAAGAGTATCGATAACAGAATCTGAGAACCCTCGCTTCGATAAGATCAAGCGTTCAATCTCCAAGCAGTCAGCTGGAGTGAAACCAGATTCGGATGTTCGAACGGACCCTGAACAAGAAGGTCTCGTCTCAAAGGTAGCTTCCAAGGTGGAGCCGATGACATATTCACCAGATCTGCATACCAAGTCCTGCGTGGCCACGCAGGAGCTATCAAGATCACCGACGCCCTCTCCTGATTGATCCTGGCTACCAGCCTGGGGATGAGAGGAAACGGCGGGAACACATAAGCTAGTTTGAAGGTCCAAGGTGCTACTAGTGCATCCACTAGAGCCGCCTTGGGATCCCTGGATCTGGACCCGTAGCAAGGAACTTTGAAGTTCTGACGAGAGGCCATCAGATCCATGTCTGGAATGCCCCACAGCTGAGTGACTTGGGCAAAGATTTCCGGATGGAGTTCCCACTCCCCCGGATGAAATGTCTGACGACTCAGAAAATCCGCTTCCCAATTTTCCACTCCTGGGATGTGGATAGCAGACAGGTGGCAGGAGTGAGACTCCGCCCATAGAATGATTTTGGTTGTAGAAGGTAACCCTGCTGAACAAACATCTTTTTAAGTAAACCTTCTAATTTTTTATCCATAGGATCTTTGAAAGCACAACTATCCTCTATGGGTATAGTGGTGCGTTTGTTTAAAGTGGAAACCGCTCCCTCGACCTTGGGGA
The DNA here is from genome assembly GCF_027579735.1 of Bombina bombina. Classification (NCBI taxonomy): domain Eukaryota; kingdom Metazoa; phylum Chordata; class Amphibia; order Anura; family Bombinatoridae; genus Bombina; species Bombina bombina. The sequence goes on from NC_069504.1 coordinate 643,699,331, forward strand.
CTGTCTGCCATAAGTCCTTTCTGGGGTCGACCATAGGAAACAATTTTTTAAATATGGGGGGAGGGACGAAAGGAATACCGGGCCTTTCCCATTCTTTATTAACAATGTCCGCCACCCGCTTGGGTATAGGAAAAGCTTCTGGGAGCCCCGGGACCTCTAGGAACTTGTCCATTTTACATAGTTTCTCTGGGATGACCAACTTGTCACAATCATCCAGAGTGGATAATACCTCCTTAAGCAGAATGCGGAGATGTTCCAACTTAAATTTAAACGTAATCACATCAGGTTCAGCTTGTTGAGAAATGTTCCCTGAATCAGTAATTTCTCCCTCAGACAAAACCTCCCTGGCCCCATCAGACTGGGTTAGGGGCCCTTCAGAACCATTATTTTCAGCGTCGTCATGCTCTTCAGTATCTAAAACAGAGCAGTCGCGCTTACGCTGATAAGTGTTCATTTTGGCTAAAATGTTTTTGACAGAATTATCCATTACAGCCGTTAATTGTTGCATAGTAAGGAGTATTGGCGCGCTAGATGTACTAGGGGCCTCCTGAGTGGGCAAGACTCGTGTAGACGAAGGAGGGAATGATGCAGTACCATGCTTACTCCCCTCACTTGAGGAATCATCTTGGGCATCATTGTCATTGTCACATAAATCACATTTATTTAAATGAATAGGAATTCTGGCTTCCCCACATTCAGAACACAGTCTATCTGGTAGTTCAGACATGTTAAACAGGCATAAACTTGATAACAAAGTACAAAAAACGTTTTAAAATAAAACCGTTACTGTCACTTTAAATTTTAAACTGAACACACTTTATTACTGCAATTGCGAAAAAACATGAAGGAATTGTTCAAAATTCACCAAATTTTCACCACAGTGTCTTAAAGCCTTAAAAGTATTGCACACCAAATTTGGAAGCTTTAACCCTTAAAATAACGGAACCGGAGCCGTTTTTAACTTTAACCCCTATACAGTCCCTGGTATCTGCTTTGCTGAGACCCAACCAAGCCCAAAGGGGAATACGATACCAAATGACGCCTTCAGAAAGTCTTTTCTAAGTATCAGAGCTCCTCTCACATGCGACTGCATGTCATGCCTCTCAAAAACAAGTGCGCAACACCGGCGCGAAAATGAGGCTCTGCCTATGATTTGGGAAAGCCCCTAAAGAATAAGGTGTCTAAAACAGTGCCTGCCGATATTATTATATCAAAATACCCAGATTAAATGATTCCTCAAGGCTAAATATGTGTTAAAAATGAATCGATTTAGCCCAGATAAAGTCTACAGTCTTAATAAGCCCTTGTGAAGCCCTTATTTACGATCTTAATAAACATGGCTTACCGGATCCCATAGGGAAAATGACAGCTTCCAGCATTACATCGTCTTGTTAGAATGTGTCATACCTCAAGCAGCAAGAGACTGCTCACTGTTCCCCCAACTGAAGTTAATTGCTCTCAACAGTCCTGTGTGGAACAGCCATGGATTTTAGTGACGGTGCTAAAATCATTTTCCTCATACAAACAGAAATCTTCATCTCTTTTCTGTTTCTGAGTAAATAGTACATACCAGCACTATTTCAAAATAACAAACTCTTGATTGAATAATAAAAACTACAGTTAAACACTAAAAAACTCTAAGCCATCTCCGTGGAGATGTTGCCTGTACAACGGCAAAGAGAATGACTGGGGTAGGCGGAGCCTAGGAGGGATCATGTGACCAGCTTTGCTGGGCTCTTTGCCATTTCCTGTTGGGGAAGAGAATATCCCACAAGTAAGGATGACGCCGTGGACCGGACACACCTATGTTGGAGAAATGATGATTATTCCCATTATAATGATTATTTATAAATGGGAACAATTCCTCCTATACATATCACCTAACTTGAGAAATAAAATTCTATGCCCATTTCAGCACTCTTTATTTATGTTAAATCTAGTAGTTAGATGGCGCTTAACTGCATCTTAGTTGTAATATTTCAGTTATTTGCAGTATTTTAAGGAGAGAATAATAATGGTTTTGGCGAAAGCTTAGGGACTGGCAGGCGTGTCCACTCATCAAGGTCTGTTTTTTCTGGAGGTAAAATGTATCCGCCCTCCCCTCCTCCTCCCTTTTTTCTAAGGTTAATGTAATTGTGTTAGAATTTAGGCTTAGTTTTATTTTGTTTTGATGATTTCACCTAGTTGATTTATTTGGAAAATGGGGTTTGAATACTACACAGTTCCTGTATTTATGATTGTAGAAATTGGTAAAACTTATCAGACTCTGTGATCTGCTTATAACTTAACAAATACTTTACAATGTCTTATAAGTACTGTTTTTATTTGTTTTTGGATGCCTTACAGGCGTTTGTGTTGATGTTTGAATACCTTTATAAAAAAAAGTTTAAAAAAACCCCTAAATTTATGCTTACCTGATAAATTTCTTTCTTTTGCGATGTACCGAGTCCACGGATTCATACTTACTTGTGGGATATTATCCTTCCTAACAGGAAGTGGCAAAGAGAGCACCACAGCAGAGCTGTCTATATAGCTCCCCCTTAACTCCACCCCCCAGTCATTCGACCGAAGGCCAAGGAAGAAAAAGGAGAAACTATAAGGTGCAGAGGTGACTGAAGTTAATAAAAAATACCATCTGTCTTGAATAGACAGGGCGGGCCATGGACTTGGTACATCGCAAAAGAAAGAAATTTATCAGGTTAGCATAAATTTTGTTTTCTTTTGCATGATGTACCGAGTCCACGGATTCATCCTTACTTGTGGGATACCAATACCAAAGCTTTAGGACACGGATGAAGGGAGGGAAAAGACAGAAACCTAAACGGAAAGGCACCACTGCTTGCAAAACCTTTCTCCCAAAAATAGCCTCCGAAGAAGCAAAAGTATCAAATTTGGAAAATTTGGAAAAGGTATGAAGCGAAGACCAAGTTGCAGCCTTACAAATCTGTTCAACAGAAGCATAATTTTTAAAAGCCCATGTGGAAGCTACCGCTCTAGTAGAATGAGATGTAATCCTTTCAGGAGGCTGCTGTCCAGCAGTCTCATAAACCAAACGGATGATGCTTTTGAGCCAAAAGGAAAGAGAAGTCGCCGTAGCCTTTTGACCCCTACGCTTTCCAGAATAGACAACAAACAAAGAAGATGTTTGACGAAAATCTTTGGTTGCCTGCAAATAAAATTTCAAAGCACGAACCACGTCCAAGTTGTGCAACAGACGTTCCTTCTTACAAGAAGGATTAGGACACAGAGAAGGAACACAAATTTCCTGATTGATATTCCTGTTAGTAACAACCTTAGGTAGGAACCCAGGCTTGGTACGTAAAACCACCTTATCAGCATGGAACACAAGATAAGGCGAGTCACATTGTAATGCAGATAGTTCAGAAACTCGTCGAGCTGAAGAGATAGCCAATTGGAACAAAACTTTCCAAGATAAAAGCTTAATATCTATGGAATGCATGGGTTCAAACGGAACCCACTGAAGAACTCTAAGAACTAAATTAAAGCCCGAACGTCTGGAACATCTGCCAGACGCTTGTGCAACAAAATAGACAAAGCAGATATCTGTCCTTTTAGAGAACTAGCTGACAATCCTTTCTCCAATCCCTCTTGGAGAAAAGACAAAATCCTAGGAATCCTGATTTTACTCCAGGAGAAGCCCTTGGATTCGCACCAAAAAAGATATTTACACCATATCTTATGATAGATTTTCCTGGTAACAGGCTGAATCAAGGTATTTATGACCGACTCAGAGAAACCCCGCTTTGATAGAATCAAGCATTCAATCTCCAAGCAGTCAGTTGAAGAGAAATTAGATTTGGATGCTTGAATGGACCTTGAATCAGAAGGTCCTGTCTCAGCGGCAGAGACCATGGTGGAAGAGATGACATGTCCACCAGGTCTGCATACAAGTCCTGCGTGGCCCCACAGGCGCTATCAAAATCACCGAAGCTCTCTCCTGTTTGATTCTGGCAATCAGACGCAGAAGGAGAGGGAATGGTGGAAACACATAAGCCAGGTTGAACAACCAGGGTACTGCTAGAGCATCTATCAGTAGAGCCTGAGGATCCCTTGACCTGGAGCCGTAACAAGGAAGTTTGGCGTTCTGACGAGATGCCATCAGATCCAATTCTGGTGTGCCCCATAGCCGAACCAGTTGAGCAAACACCTCCGGATGGAGTTCCCACTCCCCCGGATGAAAAGTCTGATGACTTAGAAAGTCTGCCTCCCAGTTCTCTACACCTGGGATATAGATCGCTGACAGATGGCAAGAGTGAGCCTCTGCCCATCGGATTATCCTTGAGACCTCTATCATCGCTAAGGAACTCCTTGTTCCGCCCTGATGATTGATATTAGCCAAAGTCGTGATGTTGTCCGACTAAAACCTGATAAATCTGGCCGAAGCCAGCTGAGGCCATGCCTGGAGAGCATTTATCGCTCTTAATTCCAGAATATTTATCGGTAGGAGAGCCTCCTCCCGAATCCACAAACCCTGAGCCTTTAGGGAATTCCAGATTGCACCCCAGCCCAGAAGGCTGGCGTCTGTGGTCACTATAACCCATTCTGGCCTGCGGAAACACATTCCCTGGGACAGATGATCCTGTGACAATCACCAAAGAAGAGAGTCTCTGGTCTCTTGATCCAGATTTATCTGAGGAGATAAATCCACATAATCCCCATTCCACTGATTGAGCATGCATAGTTGCAGTGGTCTGAGATGCAAACGAGCAAACGGAACTATGTCCATTGCTGCTACCATTAGACCGATTACCTCCATACACTGAGCCACTGACGGCCGAGGAATGGAGTGAAGAGCTCGGCAGGTGGACAAAATCTTTGATTTCCTGACCTCCGTCAGAAATATTTTCATGTCCACTGAGTCTATCAGATTCCCTAGAAAGGAAACTCTTGTGAGGGGGGAAAGAGAACTCTTTTTTACGTTCACCTTCCACCCGTGAGATCTTAGAAAGGCCAACACTAAGTCCGTGTGAGACTTGGCTAGTTGGAAGGTTGACGCTTGAATCAGAATGTTGTCTAGATAAGGCGCCACTGCTATGCCCCGTGGCCTTAGAACCACCAGAAGGGACCCTAGTACCTTCGTGAAGATTCGTGATGCCGTTGCCAACCCGAAGGGAAGAGCCACAAACTGATAATGCTTGTCCAGAAAGGCGAACCTGAGGAACTGGTGATGATCTTTGTGGATAGGAATGTGTAGATACACATCCTTGAAATCCACGGTGGTCATATATTGACCTTCCTGGATCAATGATAAGATAGGCCGAATGGTCTCTATCTTGAAAGATGGGACTCTTAGGAACTGGTTTAGGATCTTGAGATCCAGAATTGGTCTGAATGTTCCCTCCTTTTTGGGAACTATAAACAGATTGGAGTAGAACCCCTGCCCTTGTTCTGCTTTTGGAACTGGGCAGATCACTCCCATGGTAAAAAGGTCTTCTACACAGCGTAAGAACGCCTCTCTTTTTGTCAGGTTTACAGACAATTGAGAAAGATGGAACCTCCCCCTTGGAGGGGAGTCCTTGAAATCTAGAAGGTATCCCTGGGTTACAATTTCTACTGCCCAGGAATCCTGAACGTCTCTTGCCAAGGCCTGAGCAAAGAGAGAGAGTCTGCCCCCTACTAGATCCGGTCCCGGATCGGGGGCTACCCTTTCATGCTGACTTAGTGGCAGCAGCAGGCTTTTTGGCCTGTTTACCCTTGTTCCAAGCCTGATTAGGTCTCCAGGTTGGCTTGGATTGAGCAAAGTTCCCCTCTTGCTTTGCAGCAGAGGAAGTGGGACCACTCTTGAAGTTTCAAAAGGAATGAAAATTATTTTGTTTGGTCCTTGTCTTATTTGACTTATCCTGAGGGAGGGTATGACCCTTCCCTCCAGTAATGTCTGAAATGATCTCTTTCAGTGCAGGCCCAAATAAGGTCTTACCTTTGAAAGGGATGAACAAAAGCTTAGATGAAAAGCGGCGTCTGTAATAAAAGAATTAGCCAACTTAAGAGCCTTAATTCTGTCCAAAATATCATCTAGTGGGGTCTACATCTGAAGAGCCTCTTCCAGAGCCTCAAACCAAAAGGCAGCTGCAGTGGTTACAGGAACAATGCATGCTATAGGTTGAAGAAGAAAACCTTGATGAACAAAAATTTTCTTTAGGAGACCCTCTCATTTTTTATCCATAGGATCAATGAAAGCACAACTGTCTTCTATAGGTATAGTTGTACGCTTAGCCAGAGTAGAAATAGCTCCCTCCACCTTAGGGACAGCCTTTATGGTGTCAGAAATAGGGAACATTTTCTTAAAAACAGAAGGGGGAGCGAACGGAATACCTGGTCTATCCCACTCCTTTGTAACAATGTCCGAAATCTTCTTAGGGACCGGAAAAACATCAGTGTAAACAGGAACCTCTAAATATTTGTCCATTTTACACAATTTCTCTGGAACTACAATAGGGTCACAATCATCCAGAGTAGCTAAAACCTCCCTGAGCAATAAGCGGAGGTGCTCTAGCTTAAATTTAAATGCCGTCATATCTGAATCTGTCTGAGGGAACTTCTTTCCTGAATCAGAAATCTCTCCCTCAGACAACAAATCCCTCATCCCTACTTCAGAACATTGTGAGGGAATATCGTATATGGCTACTAAAGCGTCAGAAGGCTCAGCATTTGTTCTTAACCCAGAGCTACTGCGCTTCCCTTGCAACCCAGGCAGTTTAGATAAAACCTCTGTGAGGGTAGTATTCATAACTGAAGCCATATCTTGCAAGGTGAAATAATTAGACGCACTAGAAGTACTTGGCGTCGCTTGTGCGGGTGTTACCGGTTGTGACACTTGGGGAGAACTAGATGGAAAAACCTGACTTCCTTCTGTCTGAGAATCATTTAATGCCAAATTTTTATAAGTCAAAATATGCTGTTTGCAATTTATAGACATATCAGTACAAGTGGGACACATTTTAAGAGGGGGTTCCACAATGGCTTCTAAACAAATTGAGCAATGAGTTTCCTCAGTGTCAGACATGTTTAACAGACTAGTAATAAAGCAAGCAAGCTTGGAAAACACTTTATTTAATGAAAAAAAACCAATGTGCAAAAACGGTACTATGCCTTTAAGAGAAAAAAAGGCATACACAAACTGCAAAACAGGTTAAAATTGCTTCAATTTTTCCGAAATTTTAACAGTGTACCCACGAAGCCTTAGAAGGATTGCACCACAAGTAAATAAGCAATAAACCCACAAATGACAAAACCGGATTGAAATTTGTATAAAACCCCTATTAGCACCTTGCCACAGCTCTGCTGTAGCCCTACCTGCTCTTAGGAACGATAATCTGGGGTTAAAGCTTCAAATAGGCCCTCAGAAGACTATCAGGACCTCAGGAGAAGTTGCTTGCTGCTTCTCTGAATTACTAAATGCGCAACTGAGGCACGAAAAAAGGCCCCGCCCACCTCACTCGATGTTGCTGGGGCCTACACAAATCTAGCAAACTATGTTTGAAAACCATGTGGGTTATAACAACCCTAAATAAGCCAAATGACCCCTCAAGCAAACGTTCCCATAAACATAAAAAACGTTACTCCCAGAACACACAAATATTTGTCCCACTTTCTCATAAACAAACTGAGTGCCCAAAAAACTTAGCCCTTCATGCAAGCTAGTAAAGCCTCTTTCATACTAGGATTACTGCTTCCCCTTCCCCTAATGGGGATACTGTCAGAGTTAACACAGTCTCTGCAGAAAATATGACTGAACATACATCATTGCTGCATAGCAAGAAACCGTTCCTCACACTGAAGTTTTCCTTTACTACTCAGCTTCTGTGGGAACAGCAGTGGACCTTAGTTACAAATGCTAAGATCATAATCCTCCAGGCAGAAATCTTCATCTATGTCCTGCCTGAGAGTAAATAGTACAACACCCGTACCATTTAAAAATAACAAACTTGTGATTGTAGTTAAAATTAAACTAACAGCTTAACACCTCTTTCACTTTACCCTTCCTGCTTAGAGCCGGCAAAGAGAATGATTGGGGGGTGGAGTTAAGGGGGAGCTATATAGACAGCTCTGCTGTGGTGCTCTCTTTGCCACTTACTGTTAGGAAGGATAATATCCCACAAGTAAGGATGAATCCGTGGACTCGGTACATCATGCAAAAGAAAAATTGTATGCGCTATCTGAATCATGAAAGAAAAATTTGGGGTTTCATGTCCCTTTAAAGTGAAGGTAAACTTAGCTGTATTACTGTGCACTTATCTGCAATACAGCAAAAATCAATGGTACTTTCATTCATCAAAATCTTAAAATGTATCTCTATTATTAATTTTTAATTTATTAGCAGCAATCTTACAAGCGTTAGATTCAACCCGTTTTTTGTTGTTTTTTTCAGCTTTTTGGTCACGTTGAGTTTCTGGCCAATTGACTTCCTGGCCGTTAGGCGGCCGTCATTTGACGTCACCGCTATCTCAAAAGCTCTGCGCATGCGTTAGGTTACTTCCTCTCCATTGAAAACCAAGCTCGTTGCCGAGATCAATGACGCTTGCATGATGCTTGCTATTTGTAATGCAAAAGGGCATTAACGCATGCGCATTATGTGAGATTCTGGATGTTATGCGCATGCGCTGTATTTTACGAAGCCGGGCACGAGCATTGTAGGCACGTATAGAGCGTGTGGGAACGCTCTATACGTTATAAGCTAAAGAGAGAGGAAATGGACGGTGGGCGGAGATTGGAACAGAACTGTCGGGTAGAACAAATATATTTTTAAAAACATAATTTATGTAAGAACTTACCTGATAAATTCATTTCTTTCATATTAACAAGAGTCCATGAGCTAGTGACGTATGGGATATACATTCCTACCAGGAGGGGCAAAGTTTCCCAAACCTTAAAATGCCTATAAATACACCCCTCACCACACCCACAAATCAGTTTAACGAATAGCCAAGAAGTGGGGTGATAAGAAAAAAAGTGCGAAGCATATAAAATAAGGAATTGGAATAATTGTGCTTTATACAAAAAAATCATAACCACGACAAAAAAGGGTGGGCCTCATGGACTCTTGTTAATATGAAAGAAATTAATTTATCAGGTAAGTTCTTACATAAATTATGTTTTCTTTCATGTAATTAACAAGAGTCCATGAGCTAGTGACGTATGGGATAATGACTACCCAAGATGTGGATCTTTCCACACAAGAGTCACTAGAGAGGGAGGGATAAAATAAAGACAGCCAATTCCTGCTGAAAATAATCCACACCCAAAATAAAGTTTAACAAAAAACATAAGCAGAAGATTCAAACTGAAACCGCTGCCTGAAGAACTTTTCTACCAAAAACTGCTTCAGAAGAAGAAAATACATCAAAATGGTAGAATTTAGTAAAATTATGCAAAGAGGACCAAGTTGCTGCTTTGCAGATCTGGTCAACCGAAGCTTCATTCCTAAACGCCCAGGAAGTAGATACTGACCTAGTAGAATGAGCTGTAATTCTCTGAGGCGGAATTTTACCCGACTCAACATAGGCAAGATGAATTAAAGATTTCAACCAAGATGCCAAAGAAATGGCAGAAGCTTTCTGGCCTTTCCTAGAACCGGAAAAGATAACAAATAGACTAGAAGTCTTACAGAAAGATTTCGTAGCTTCAACATAATATTTCAAAGCTCTAACAACATCCAAAGAATGCAACGATTTCTCCTTAGAATTCTTAGGATTAGGACATAATGAAGGAACCACAATTTCTCTACTAATGTTGTTGGAATTCACAACTTTAGGTAAAAATTCAAAAGAAGTTCGCAACACCGCCTTATCCTGATGAAGAATCAGAAAAGGAGACTCACAAAAAAGAGCAGATAATTCAGAAACTCTTCTGGCAGAAGAGATGGCCAAAAGGAACAAAACTTTCCAAGAAAGTAATTTAATATCCAATGAATGCATAGGTTCAAATGGAGGAGCTTGAAGAGCCCCCAGAACCAAATTCAAACTCCAAGGAGGAGAAATTGACTTAATGACAGGCTTTATACGAACCAAAGCTTGTACAAAACAATGAATATCAGGAAGAATAGCAATCTTTCTGTGAAAAAGAACAGAAAGAGCAGAGATTTGACCTTTCAAGGAACTTGCGGACAAACCCTTATCTAAACCATCCTGAAGAAATTGTAATATTCTCGGTATTCTAAAAGAATGCCAAGAAAAAAGATGAGAAAGACACCAAGAAATATAAGTCTTCCAGACTCTATAATATATCTCTCTGGATACAGATTTACGAGCCTGTAACATAGTATTAATCACAGAGTCAGAGAAACCTCTTTGACCAAGAATCAAGCGTTCAATCTCCATACCTTTAAATTTAAGGATTTCAGATCCTGATGGAAAAAAGGACCTTGAGACAAAAGGTCTGGTCTTAACGGAAGAGTCCACGGTTGGCAAGAGGCCATCCGGACAAGATCCGCATACCAAAACCTGTGAGGCCATGCCGGAGCTACCAGCAGAACAAACGAGCATTCCTTCAGAATCTTGGAGATTACTCTTGGAAGAAGAACTAGAGGCGGAAAGATATAGGCAGGATGATACTTCCAAGGAAGTGAAAATGCATCCACTGCCTCCGCCTGAGGATCCCGGGATCTGGACAGATACCTGGGAAGTTTCTTGTTTAGATGAGAAGCCATCAGATCTATTTCTGGAAGTTCCCACATTTGAACAATCTGAAGAAATACCTCTGGGTGAAGAGACCATTCGCCCGGATGCAACGTTTGGCGACTGAGATAATCCGCTTTCCAATTGTCCATACCTGGGATATAAACCGCAGAGATTAGACAGGAGCTGGATTCCGCCCAAACCAAAAGTCGAGATACTTCTTTCATAGCCAGAGGACTGTGAGTCCCTCCTTGATGATTGATGTATGCCACAGTTGTGACATTGTCTTATCTGAAAACAATGAACAACTCTCTCTTCAGAAGAGGCCAAGACTGAAGAGCTCTGAAAATTGCACGGAGTTCCAAAATATTGATCGGAAATCTCACCTCCTGAGATTCCCAAACCCCTTGTGCCGTCAGATACCCCCACACAGCTCCCCAACCTGTAAGACTTGTATCTGTTGAGATTATAGTCCAGGTCGGAAGAACAAAGAAGCCCCCTGAACTGAACGATGGTGATCTACCCACCATGTCAGAGAGTGTCGTAAAATCGGTTTAAAGATATTAATTGAGATATCTTTGAGTAATCCCTGCACCATTGGTTCAGCATACAGAGCTGAAGAGGTCGCATGTGAAAACGAGCAAAGGAGATCGCATCTGATGCGGCAGTCCTAAGACCCAACATTTCCATGCATAAGGCTACCAAAGGGAATGATTGTGACTGAAGGTTTTGACAAGCTGATATCAATGTTAAACTTCTCTTGTCTGACAAGGACAGAGTCATAGACACTGAATTTATCTAGAAACCTAAAAAGGTTACCCTTGTCTGAGGAATCAATGAACTGATTGGTAAATTGATCCTCCAACCATGAACTTGAAGAAACAACACAAGTCGATTCGTATGAGATTCTTCGAAAATGAGAAGACTGAGCAAGTACCAAGATATCGTCCAAATAAGGAAATACCAAAACCCTATTCTCTGATTACAGAAAGAAGGGCACCGAGAACCTTGAAAAAAATTCTTGGAACTGAGGCTAGGCCAAACAGTAGAGCCACAAAACTGGTAATGCTTGTCTAAAAAGAGAATCTCAGACACTAAAAGTGATCTGGATGAATCGGAATATGCAGATACACATCCTGTAAATCTATTGTAGACATATAATGCCCTTGCTAAACAAAAGGCAGGATAGTCCTACAGTAACCATCTTGAATGTTGGTATCCTAACATAACGATTCAATAATGATAGATCCAGAACTGGTCTGAAGGAATTGACCTTCTTTGGTACAATGAAGAGATAAAATAAAACCCCAGCCCCTGTTCCAGAACTGGAACTGGCATAAATACTCCAGCCAACTCTAGATCTGAAACACATTTCAGAAATGCTGAGCCTTGCTGTGTCGACTGGGACACGGGAAAGAAAAGAATCTCTTAGCAGGAGGCCTTAACTTGAAGCCAATTCTGTACCTTTCTGAAACAATGTTTCTGAAACCAGAGATTAAGAACGGAATTGATCCAAATTTCTTTGAAGAAAACGTAATCTGCCCCATACCAGCTGAGCTGGAATAAGGGCCGCACCTTCATAGGTACTTAGGAGCTGGCTATAGGTTTCTATAAGGCTTGGATATATTCCAAACTGGAAATAGTTTCCAAACTGATACCGCTCCTGAGGATGAAGGATCAGGCTTTTGTTCCTTGTTGTGAGGAAAGGAACGAAATGATTATTTACCCTGGAAAGAAAGGGAAAGCAAAGTTGACTTAGAAGACATGTCAGCATTCCAAGTTTAATCCATAAAGCTTTTCTAGCTAAAATAGCTAGAGACATATACCTGACATCAACTCTAATGATATCAAAAGATGGTATCACCAATAAAATTATTAGCATGTTATAGAATAATAATAATGCTATAAAATTATGATCTGTTACTTGTTGCGCTAAAGCTTCTAACCAAAAAGTTGAAGCTGCAGCAACATCCGCTAAAAATATAGCAGGTCTAAGAAGATTACCTGAACATAAGTAAGCTTTTCTTAGAAAGGATTCAATTTTCCTATCTAAAGGATCCTTAAATGAAGTACTATCTGCCATAGGAATAGAAGTACATTAGCAGGAGTAGAGACAGCCCCATAACCTTAGGGATTTTTGTCCCAAAAAACTCTAATCTGTCAGATGGCACAGGATATAATTTGCTTAAACGTCTAGAAGGAGTAAATAAATTACCCAAATTATTCCATTCCCTGGAAATTACTTCAGAAATAGCATCAGGGAGATAAAACACTTCTGGAATAACTACAGGAGATTTAAAAACCTTATTTAAACGTTTACATTTAGTATCAAGAGGACCAGAATCCTCTATTTCTAATGCAAATAACACTTCTTTAAGTAAAGAACGAATAAATTCCATCTTGAACAAATACAAAGATTTATCAGCATCAACCTCTGAGACAGAAACCTCTGAACCAGAAGAACCATTATCAGTATCAGAATGATGATGTTCATTTAAAAATTCATCTGAAAAAAAGAGAAGTTTTAAAAGACTTTTATGTATACTAGAAGGAGAAATAACAGACATAGCCTTCTTAATGGATTTAAAAAATAAAATCTCTTATGTTATCAGGAACACTCTGAAAATTAGATGTTGACGGACAGCAACAGGTAATGTAACAGTACTAAAGGAAATTTTATCTGCATTAATAAGTTTGACATGACATGCAATACAAATAACAGCTGGAGAAACAGATACCAAAAGTTTATAGCAGACTTAGCTTGGTAGCTCCAGCACTGTGCAGTGATTTTCCTGTAGTATCTTCTGACTCAGTTGCAACGTGGAACATCTTGCAATATGTAAAAGAAAAAAACAACATATAAAGCAAAATTGATCAAATTCCTTAAATGACAGTTTCAGGAATGGGAAAAAAATGCCAGTGAACAAGCTTCTAGCAACCAGAAGCAATAAATAATGAGACTTAAATAATGTGGAGACAAAAATGACACCCATATTTTTTAGCGCCAAAAAAGACGCCCACATTATTTGGCGCCTAAATGCTTTTGGCGCCAAAAATGACGCCACATCCGGAACGCCGACATCTTTGACGCAAAATAACGTCAAAAAATGACGCAACTTCCGGCGACACGTATGACGCCGGAAACGGAAAAGAATTTTTGCGCCAAAAAAGTCCGCGCCAAGAATGACGCAATAAAATGAAGCATTTTCAGCCCCCGCGAGCCTAACAGCCCACAGGGAAAAAAGTCAAATTTTTGAGGTAAGAAAAAATATGATAATTCAATGCATAATCCCAAATATGAAACTGACTGTCTGGAAATAAGGAAAGTTGAACATTCTGAGTCAAGGCAAATAAATGTTTGAATACATATATTTAGAACTTTATAAATAAAGTGCCCAACCATAGCTTAGAGTGTCACAAAAAATAAGACTTACTTACCCCAGGACACTCATCTACATGTTTGTAGAAAGCCAAACCAGTACTGAAACGAGAATCAGTAGAGGAAATGGTAAATATAAGAGTATATCGTCGATCTGAAAAGGGAGGTAAGAGATGAATCTCTACGACCGATAACAGAGAACCTTATGAAATAGACCCCGTAGAAGGAGATCACTGCATTCAATAGGCAATACTCTCTTCACATCCCTCTGACATTCACTGCACGCTGAGAGGAAAACCGGGCTCCAACTTGCTGCGGAGCGCATATCAACGTAGAATCTAGCACAAACTTACTTCACCACCTCCCTTGGAGGCAAAGTTTGTAAAACTGATTTGTGGGTGTGGTGAGGGGTGTATTTATAGGCATTTTAAGGTTTGGGAAACTTTGCCCCTCCTGGTAGGAATGTATATCCCATACGTCACTAGCTCATGGACTCTTGTTAATTACATGAAAGAAAGAAATATGTTAGGTTAAAAAAAAAAACAAAGTTAGCGACTGTGCATTTTGCAAGGTGATAGATAAAATGTTTACAGAAAGAGAAAACTTTACCTTCACTTTAAGTCTAAGGTCATTAACTAAAAGTATAGCTGCAATTATGAGAACACATGTGGTTTTTAAGAACTTCTTGGTCCAAAGAAAAAAAAAAGACAAATTTTAAAATACACGCAGGCAATTGTTAAAGATCCTGACAATAATGAATATAAGTTATCCTTACTTCAATTTGGATTTTAAACAGAAATAACAAATTATGTATTATGTAATCCATATCACCTAGCAGCCTACCACTTGCATGTGTCTGAAAGGATTAATTTGATGAGGTTTAAAAGATCAAATCCATTTTCTCGGTATAGTAAAAATGATATAAAATGCGTCACATATTGAAATATTAAATTTTTTGATGTGGGCAAGTGAGCTTCAACAGTGAAACATGAAATATAAGTGCTTAATTGATGGCTTAAGCTTGTACAGCCATTGTGTTGTCTAAATACACAGAAATGTAGATGTCAATCCATCATCCAAACACAAATGTTAATACACCAATTAAAAAATTACCAACAATTAAAAAAAAAAAAAAAAAGCTCAGAAAGGTCCACGGAAATTACATTTAACTCTGCTAAATAATAAAACAACAGAGATCGCAGTTGGAAATTCAGACATAGTGCTGCCTCCAAAGAAGCTACAGTTAGCCAAAATACCACCATACAGTCACTTACAGTTAGCCAAAATACCACCATACAGTCACTTACTTGGGACTATGAGCCACTGATATGGTTCTGGTGACTATTTAGTAATGCTTGAAAGTTGCCTCATTTTAATTTTTGATGATTTTTGTAATAAAACATCCACCCTACGTCTGATTTTGCAAATCAAGAAGCAGATAAAAAGGCTTAAAAAAGCGTCAATGTTAAATCTATACACTGAGGTGAGGTAGTTATTTCCTTTACAAGAATAAGCTTTATATTTGGTCATGAGTCATAATATTTTTTAATGATGGAGTTCTTCATTTTCTCTCCACCTGTGCTTTCACTTAGATTGCTTTGATATTAGCCCCCCCCCCCCCCCCAAAAAAAAAGTTTTTCATTTGTGATAAATTAATTTCCGCACCTTCAAAGTGCTAACATACATAGGCACATGCAAACGACGTCTAGTGCATGATTTATACCTGGCCAACTCAAATTGTTTATAGTTTGGATATATTTTTAATTTAAGTCAATAGGAAAAGGAGATATAAGTGGCACAAAGCTGCATACCCAGGAGCGAACGCTGATATTCTGTCATAAGAAACATAATTTATGTAAGAACTTACCTGATAAATTCATTTTTTTCATATTGGCAAGAGTCCATGAGCTAGTGACATATGGGATATACAATCCTACCAGGAGGGGCAAAGTTTCCCAAACCTCAAAATGCCTATAAATACACCCCTCACCACACCCACAATTCAGTTTAACGAATAGCCAAGCAGTGGGGTGATAAAGAAAGGAGTAGAAAGCATCAACAAAGGAACTTTGGAAATAATTGTGCTTTATATAAAAAATCATAACCACCATAAAAAGGGTGGACCTCATGGACTCTTGCCAATATGAAAGAAATGAATTTATCAGGTAAGTTCTTACATAAATTATGTTTTCTTTCATGTAATTGGCAAGAGTCCATGAGCTAGTGACATATGGGATATCAATAACCAAGATGTGGAGTCTTCCACTCAAGAGTCACTAGAGAGGGAGGGACTAAAACAAAAAACAGCCATATTCCGCTGAGAAAATAATCCACAACCCAAAAATAAGTTTATTTTCACTTTTGAAAGAAAAAAACTTAAATCAAAAAGCAGAAGAATCAAACTGAAACAGCTGCCTGAAGAACTTTTCTACCAAAAACTGCTTCCGAAGAAGCAAATACATCAAAATGGTAGAATTTAGTAAATGTATGCAAAGAGGACCAAGTGGCTGCTTTGCAAATCTGATCGACTGAAGCTTCATTCTTAAAAGCCCATGAAGTGGAGACTGATCTAGTAGAATGAGCTGTAATTCTCTGAGGCGGGGTTTGACCCGACTCCACATAAGCTTGATGAATCAAAAGTTTCAACCAAGAAGCCAAGAAAATAGCAGAAGCTTTCTGACCTTTCCTAGGACCAGAAAATAAAACAAATAGACTAGAAGTCTTCCTGAAATTTTTAGTAGCTTCCACATAATATTTCAAAGCTCTTACCACATCCAAAGAATGTAAGGATCTCTCCAGAGAATTCTTAGGATTAGGACATAAAGAAGGGACAACAATTTCTTTACTAATGTTAGAATTCAAAACCTTAGGTAAAAATTGAAAAGAAGTCCGCAAAACTGCCTTATCCTGATGAAAAATCGGAAAAGGAGACTCACAAGAAAGAGCAGATAGCTCAGAAACTCTTCTAGCAGAAGAGATAGCCAAAAGGAACAACACTTTCCAAGAAAGTAGTTTAATGTCCAACGAATGCATAGGTTCAAATGTAGGAGTCTGTAAAGCCCTCAGAACCAAATTAAGACTCCAAGGAGGAGAAATTGATTTAATGACAGGCTTAATACGAACTAAAGCCTGTACAAAACAGTGTATATCAGGAAGTGAAGCAATCTTTCTGTGAAATAAAACAGAAAGAGCGGAGATTTGTCATTTCAAGCAACTTGCAGACAAAACCATATCCAAACCATCCTGAAGAAACTGCAAAATTCTAGGAATTCTAAAAGAATGCCAGGAGAATTTATGAGAAGAACACCATGAAATGTAAGTCTTCCAAACTCTATAATAAATCTTTCTAGAGACAGATTTACGAGCTTGTAACATAGTATTAATTACTGAATCAGAGAAACCTCTATGACTTAGAACTAAGCATTCAATTTCCATACCTTCAAATTTAATGATTTGAGATCCTGATGGAAAAACGGACCTTGAGATAGTAGGTCCGGCCGTAATGGAAGTGGCCAAGGCGGGCAACTGGACATCCGAACCAGATCCGTATACCAAAACCTGTGTGGCCATGCTGGAGCCACCAGCAACACAAAAACAGAATTTATGTTTACCTGATAAATTACTTTCTCCAACGGTGTGTCCGGTCCACGGCGTCATCCTTACTTGTGGGATATTCTCTTCCCCAACAGGAAATGGCAAAGAGCCCAGCAAAGCTGGTCACATGATCCCTCCTAGGCTCCGCCTACCCCAGTCATTCGACCGACGTTAAGGAGGAATATTTGCATAGGAGAAACCATATGGTACCGTGGTGACTGTAGTTAAAGAAAATAAATTATCAGACCTGATTAAAAAAACCAGGGCGGGCCGTGGACCGGACACACCGTTGGAGAAAGTAATTTATCAGGTAAACATAAATTCTGTTTTCTCCAACATAGGTGTGTCCGGTCCACGGCGTCATCCTTACTTGTGGGAACCAATACCAAAGCTTTAGGACACGGATGAAGGGAGGGAGCAAATCAGGTCACCTAAATGGAAGGCACCACGGTTTGCAAAACCTTTCTCCCAAAAATAGCCTCAGAAGAAGCAAAAGTATCAAACTTGTAAAATTTGGTAAAAGTGTGCAGTGAAGACCAAGTCGCTGCCCTACATATCTGATCAACAGAAGCCTCGTTCTTGAAGGCCCATGTGGAAGCCACAGCCCTAGTGGAATAAGCTGTGATTCTTTCGGGAGGCTGCCGTCCGGCAGTCTCGTAAGCCAATCTGATGATGCTTTTAATCCAAAAAGAGAGAGAGGTAGAAGTTGCTTTTTGACCTCTCCTTTTACCGGAATAAACAACAAACAAGGAAGATGTTTGTCTAAAATCCTTTGTAGCATCTAAATAGAATTTTAGAGCGCGAACAACATCCAAATTGTGCAACAAACGTTCCTTCTTTGAAACTGGTTTCGGACACAGAGAAGGTACGATAATCTCCTGGTTAATGTTTTTGTTAGAAACAACTTTTGGAAGAAAACCAGGTTTAGTACGTAAAACCACCTTATCTGCATGGAACACCAGATAAGGAGGAGAACACTGCAGAGCAGATAATTCTGAAACTCTTCTAGCAGAAGAAATTGCAACTAAAAACAAAACTTTCCAAGATAATAACTTAATATCAACGGAATGTAAGGGTTCAAACGGAACCCCCTGAAGAACTGAAAGAACTAAATTGAGACTCCAAGGAGGAGTCAAAGGTTTGTAAACAGGCTTAATTCTAACCAGAGCCTGAACAAAGGCTTGAACATCTGGCACAGTTGCCAGCTTTTGGTTAATTGTTGCATAGTAAGGAGTATTGGCGCGCTAGATGTACTAGGGGCCTCCTGAGTGGGCAAGACTCGTGTAGACGAAGGAGGGAATGATGCAGTACCATGCTTACTCCCCTCACTTGAGGAATCATCTTGGGCATCATTGTCATTGTCACATAAATCACATTTATTTAAATGAATAGGAATTCTGGCTTCCCCACATTCAGAACACAGTCTATCTGGTAGTTCAGACATGTTAAACAGGCATAAACTTGATAACAAAGTACAAAAAACGTTTTAAAATAAAACCGTTACTGTCACTTTAAATTTTAAACTGAACACACTTTATTACTGCAATTGCGAAAAAACATGAAGGAATTGTTCAAAATTCACCAAATTTTCACCACAGTGTCTTAAAGCCTTAAAAGTATTGCACACCAAATTTGGAAGCTTTAACCCTTAAAATAACGGAACCGGAGCCGTTTTGAACTTTAACCCCTTTACAGTCCCTGGTATCTGCTTTGCTGAGACCCAACCAAGCCCAAAGGGGAATACGATACCAAATGACGCCTTCAGAAAGTCTTTTCTAAGTATCAGAGCTCCTCTCACATGCGACTGCATGCCATGCCTCTCAAAAACAAGTGCGCAACACCGGCGCGAAAATGAGGCTCTGCCTATGCTTTGGGAAAGCCCCTAAAGAATAAGGTGTCTAAAACAGTGCCTGCCGATATTATTATATCAAAATACCCAGATAAAATGATTCCTCAAGGCTAAATATGTGTTAATAATGAATCGATTTAGCCCAGAAAAAGTCTACAGTCTTAATAAGCCCTTGTGAAGCCCTTATTTACGATCGTAATAAACATGGCTTACCGGATCCCATAGGGAAAATGACAGCTTCCAGCATTACATCGTCTTGTTAGAATGTGTCATACCTCAAGCAGCAAGAGACTGCTCACTGTTCCCCCAACTGAAGTTAATTGCTCTCAACAGTCCTGTGTGGAACAGCCATGGATTTTAGTGACGGTTGCTAAAATCATTTTCCTCATACAAACAGAAATCTTCATCTCTTTTCTGTTTCTGAGTAAATAGTACATACCAGCACTATTTCAAAATAACAAACTCTTGATTGAATAATAAAAACTACAGTTAAACACTAAAAAACTCTAAGCCATCTCCGTGGAGATGTTGCCTGTACAACGGCAAAGAGAATGACTGGGGTAGGCGGAGCCTAGGAGGGATCATGTGACCAGCTTTGCTGGGCTCTTTGCCATTTCCTGTTGGGGAAGAGAATATCCCACAAGTAAGGATGACGCCGTGGACCGGACACACCTATGTTGGAGAAAGACTGTTCCATGATGATTTTGGAAATCACTCTTGGAAGGAGAACTAGAGGCGGGAAGATGAAAGCAGGTTGATAACACCAAGGAAGTGTCAGCGCATTTACTGCTTCCGCCTGAACTTCCCTGGACCTGGACAGGTATCTGGGAAGTTTCTTGTTTAGATCAGAGGCCATGAGATCTATCTCTGGAAGCTCCCACATCTGAACAATCTGAGAAAATACATCTGGATGGAAAGACCACTCCCCTGGATGTAAAGTCTGGCGGCTGAGATAATCCGCCTCCCAATTGTCTACACCTGGGATATGCACCGCAGAGATTAGACAGGAGCTGGATTCCGCCCAAGCAAGTATCCGAGATACTTCTTTCACTGTGAGTCCCACCCTGATGATTGACATAAGCCACCGTTGTGATATTGTCTGTCTGAAAACAAATGAACAGTTCTCTCTTTAGCAGAGGCCAGAACTTAAGAGCCCTGAGAATTGCACGAAGTTCTAAAATATTTATTGGTAATCTCGCCTCTTGAGATTTCCAAACTCCTTGTGCTGTCAGAGACCCCCAAACAGCTCCCCAACCTGAAAGACTCGCATCTGTTGTGATCACAGTCCAGGTTGGGGGAACAAAAGAAGCCCCTTGAACCAAACGATGGTGATCTATCCACCATGTCAGAGAGTGTCGTACATTGGGATTCAAGGATATTAATTGTGATATCTTTGTATAATCCCTGCACCATTGATTCAGCATACAAAGCTGTAGAGGTCTCATGTGAAAACGAGCAAAGGGGATTGCGTCCGATGCTGCAGTCATGAGACCTAAAACTTCCATGCACATAGCCACTAAAGGGAATGACTGAGACTGAAGGAGCCGACATGCTGCAACCAATTTTAAACGTCTCTTGTCTGTTAGAGACAGAGTCATGGACACTGAATCTACCTGGAAGCCTAAAAAGGTGACCCTTGTCTGAGGAATCAAGAAACTTTTTGGTAAATTGATCCTCCAACCATGTTTCCGAAGAAACAACACTAGTTGATTCGTGTGAGATTCTGCAGTATGTAAAGACTGAGCTAGTACCAAGATATTGTCCAAATAAGGAAACACCGCAATACCCTGTTCTCTGATTAGATAGTAGGGCACCCAGAACCTTTGAAAAGATTCTTGGAGCTGTTGCTAGGCCAAATGGAAGAGCAACAAATTGGTAATGCTTGTCTAGAAAAGAGAATCTCAGAAACTGATAGTGTTCTGGATGAATCGGAATATGAAGGTATGCATCCTGCAAGTCTATTGTGGACATATAATGTCCTCGCTGAACAAAAGGCAGAATAGTCCTTATAGTCACCATCTTGAAAGTTGGTACTCTTACATAGCGATTCAAAATTTTCAGATCCAGAACTGGTCTGAACAAATTTTCTTTCTTTGGTACAATGAATAGGTTTGAATAAAACCCCAAACCTTGTTCCTGAGGAGGAACTGGCATGATTACCCCTGAAGACTCCAGGTCTGAAACACACTTCAGAAAAGCCTGAGCTTTTACTGGATTTACAAGAATGTGTGAGAGAAAAAATCTTCTCACAGGAGGTCTTACTTTGAATCCTATTCGATACCCTTGAGAGACAATGCTCTGAATCCAATGGTTTTCGACAGATTTTATCTAAAAATCCTTGAAAAACCTTAATCTGCCCCCTACCAGCTGAGCTGGAAAGAGGGCCGCGCCTTCATACAGACTTAGGGGCAGACTTTGGTTTCCTAAATGGCTTGGATTTATTCCAATTTGAGGAAGGCTTCCAACTGGAAGCAGATTCCTTGGGAGGAGGATTGAGTTTTTGTTCCTTATTCTGACGAAAGGAACGAAAACGGTTAGAAGCCTTAGATTTACCCTTAGGTTTTTTATCCTGAGGCAAAAAAACTCCTTTTCCTCTAGTGATAGTTGAAATAATAGAATCCAACTGAGAGCCAAATAAATTATTACCTTGGAAAGAAAGAGATAGTAATCTAGATTTAGATGTCATATCAGCATTCCAAGATTTAAGCCACAAAGCTCTTCTAGCTAAAACAGCTAAAGACATGGATCTAACATCAATTTTGATAATATAAAAAATGGCATCACAAATAAAATGATTAGCATGTTGCAGTAAGCGAACAATGCTAGATATGTCAGAATCCAATTCATGTTGCGCTAAATTTTCCAACCAGAAAGTTGATGCAGCCGCAACATAACCCAAAGAAATAGCAGGTCTGAGAAGATGACCTGAATATAAATAGGCCTTCCTTAGATAAGATTCAAGCTTCCTATCTAAAGGATCCTTAAAGGAAGTTCTATCTTCCATAGGAATAGTGGTACATTTAGCAAGAGTAGAAATAGCCCCATCAACTTTGGGGATCTTTTCCCAAAACTCTATAGATTTTGTTGGTAAAGGATACAATCTCTTAAACCTTGAAGAAGGAATAAAGGAAGTACCTGGCTTATTCCATTCCCTAGAAATCATATCAGAAATAGCCTCAGGAATGGGAAAAACACCTGGGGAAACCACAGGAGGTTTAAAAACAGCATTTAAACGTTTATTAGACTGAACGTCAATACGACTGGTTACCTCAATATCCAAAGTAATTAACACTTCTCTTAATAAAGAACGCATATACTCTATTTTAAATAAATAAGTAGATTTGTCAGTGCCAATATCTGAGAAAGGATCTTCTGTTTCAGATAGATCCTCAGCAGAAGAGGATGAATTATTATGTTGTTGGTCATTTGAAATTTCATTAGCTAAATGAGAAGTTTTAAAAGACCTTTTATGTTTATTAGAAGGTGGAAATGCAGACAAAGCCTTCATAATAGATTCAGAAACAAATTCTTTAAAATTTACAGGTATATCATGCACATTAGAAGTTGAAGGAACTACAACTGGCAATGTACTATTACTGATAGAAACACTATCTGCATGTAAAAGTTTATCATGACAACTATTACAAATGACATTCGGTGGAATAATTTCTACAATTTTACAACAAATGCACTTAGCTTTGGTAGAACCGATGTCAGGCAGCAATGTTCCAGCAGAAACTTCAGAGACAGGATCGGATTGGGACATCTTGCTCAATGTAAAAGAAAAAACAACATATAAAGCAAAATGATCTATTTCCGTAAATGACAGTTTCAGGAATGGGAAAAAATGCAAAAGCATAGGCCTCTTGATAGAAAAGAAGCAGGAGGCAAACATGAATTGGGTATTGAAATGAAAAAAATTTGGCGCCAAGTATGACGCATAACGTAACAAACTTTTTTTGGCGCCAAAAATGACCGGAAATGACACACTTGCGTCACTAATGACGCCGCCGTGTGAAAGGTCGAAGTTGCGTCATAAACTTATCTCTTCGTGCCAAAAAAGTGCGCCAAAAATGACCCAATAAAGTCTAGCATTTGACGCACCCGCGGACCTAACACCCGCAATTGCAAAAAGTAGTCAAATTGAAAAAAAGACTAAACCCCAGGTAAGAAATAAATTTCTTAAAGTGTTTACATTCCCAAATATGAAACTGACAGTCTGCAGAAGGAAATATATGAACCTGACTCATGGCAAATATAAGTATAATACATATATTTAGAACTTTATATAATTGCATAAAGTGCCAAACCATAGCTGAGAGTGTCTTAAGTAATAAAAACATACTTACCCAAAGACACCCATCCACACATAGCAGATAGCCAAACCAGTACTAAAACAGTTATTAGTAGAGGTAATGGTAAATTGAGAGTATATCGTCGATCTGAAAAGGGAGGTAGGAGATGAATCTCTATGACCGATAACAGAGAACCTATGAAATAGACCCCCGTTAGGGAAATCATTGTATTCAAATAAGTGATACTCCCTTCACGTCCCTCTGACATTCGCTGTACTCTGAGAGGAATCGGGCTTCAACAATGCTGAGAAGCGCATATCAACGTAGAAATCTTAGCACAAACTTACTTTACCACCTCCATAGGAGGCAATGTTTGTAAAACTGAATTGTGGGTGTGGTGAGGGGTGTATTTATAGGCATTTTGAGGTTTGGGAAAATTTGCCCCTCCTGGTAGGATTGTATATCCCATATGTCACTAGCTCATGGACTCTTGCCAATTACATGAAAGAAATATTAATTTAAAAAAAAAAATCATCTTATGTTTAGATTGTTTCTGATTTCAAATTGAGCATTTTTTTTTAGAGCTGGCAAATAAAAACAGCCAGATTCACCCAACCGGCTAAAATTAAGCCATTTTGATTGCATAACAAATGGAAATAAAAATAAAGAGAGACAAACATTTTTCACACCAATGAATAGGTTGCAGCTTCAAAGCTAGAACATTTAACTATGTCAATATGAAATCTAAATGAGTATAAAAAAAAAGTCAGAGAAAGATTATCTGAATTTAAGGCTTATTTTAGGCTGTGAATTGTTCTAGTCCTGAAACCTGCACAGGTTGGGAAAAGTAAGAGATTGGACACGTACCCTGTGAGATTTTTCAGTTTAAAATTTTTCAAGTTTTCATAGCACACAAAATCTGGGAAATGTGTTGACTCACAGGCCTTTTTAATGGAAAGTTTGTAACTAAACCCAAAGTGTAGATAAGGTTCCAGTCAGGATCCTGTATGTCTGCCATGAGCTGCCCACATTTACCATTGAACAAGCAAATGCTTGCGCAGCCATGCCCCCTGTTCTTGTACAACCAATTGCGCAAGAGAAGGGCTTGTGAATCATCCCATAAGATCTGACCAGGATGTTTTAACTCTGCTACCCTTGAGGTAGCAGAGATGTTAACAGCTGTTTTAAGACTGATGCTTGTTAACTAGCTTTGCAGATTTGCTCATGTGAGTCTGCACCTCTGGGGCTCTGAACCTGCATCTCCTGAAGAGCCCAAAACCTTAATGCTAACATAACTAAAAATTAATTCGTAGGTGAAATTAATACTGTATGCAAGGAAAACTATAATAATATTTTCCACTAAGTAACCACACAAGCCCAGGCATTTTTTTTGTTTGTTTTGAGGATTTGACTAAAGACTTTGGGCTTTCACAAAAACATAATTTATACTTACCTGATAAATTCCTTTCTTTCTTGGTCCACGAATATCCTTACCTGCGGGAATTCACTTCCTGGCCACCAGGAGAAAGCGAAGACACCCCACAACAAAGCTTTATATATCCCTCCCCTTTCCCACTCTCTCCAAGTAGTACAAATAGTCGAGGTAATAAGGAAGAAGAAGATTGTAGGGTAAAGAGGTGCAAACTTGAAATGCCGGCAACCTTGAAACACAGGCGGGTTTGTTGACTATTACCACCAAGAAAGAAACATAATTTATGCTTACCTGATACATTTATTTCTTTCCAGATATGGTGAGTCCACTGAATCATCAATTACTAGTGGGAATACCACTCCTGGCCAGCAAGAGGAGGCAAAGAGCACCACAGTAAAGCTGCTATATATGTCACTTCCCTTACCCATAACCTCCAGTCATTCAGACGAAAGGAAAATGGAAAAAGAAGATAACACAAAGGTGTAGAGGTGTCTGAGGTTTTAGTTAAAAATAATTGTCTTAAAATAAAGGGTGGGCCGTGGACTCACCATATCCAGAAATAAATAAATTTATCAGGTAAGCATAAATAATGTTTTCTTTCCTAAGATATGGTGAGTCCACGGAATCATCAATTACTAGTGGGAACCTAGCTAGAGGACACAGATGATTAGGGTGGGACAAGACAGGTAACCTAAACAGAAGGCACCACTGCATAAAGAACCTTTCTCCCAAAAGAAGCCTCAGCTGAGACAAAAATATCAAATTTGGAAAAAGTATGCAGAGAGGACCAAGTTGCAGCCTTGCAAATCTGTTCTACAGAAACTTCCTTCTTGAAAGCCCAAGAAGGGACAGCCCTAGTGAAATGAGCTGAAATTCTCTCAGGAGGCTGATGTCCAGCAGTCTCATAAACCAAACGCATTATACTACTCAACGAAAGAGAAAAAGAAGTAGCTGAAGCTCTCTGACCTTTATGTTTCATGTTTCCCAGAGAAACAAACAACAAACTGGCGACAATCCTTAGTCGCCTGTAGATAGAACAACAATTTTCTGATTAATATATCTATCCAAAACCACTTAGGAAGAAAACCTAACTAGTACGACTAACCGCCTTAACTGCATGAAAGATAAGATAAGGCGAATCACACTGCAAAACTGAGAGCCCCGAGACTCTCCAAGCAGAAAAGATAGCAATGAGAAATAAAACCTTACAAAATAACAACTTAATATCTATGGAAAGTAAAGGCTCAAACAAAGCCTACTGCAAAACTTTAAGAACAAGAGCAAAACCCTAAAGGGGAACAACCGTCTTAAACACAGGCCTGATGTAGACCAGTGCCTGACAAAAAGATTGCACATCTGGCACGTCCACCAGATGCTTATTTAGCAAAAAAGTAAATGCAAAAAACTGACGCTTCAGGGTACTGACTGACAAACCCTTCTCCAGACCACCCTGGAGAAAGGATAAAAAAATCAGAAAAAACCCTGCTTAGACAAAACTAAGTGTCCAATCTTCAAGCAGTCAGTTTCAGAGATTTAGTTGAAGGAAAAGACCAATAATCAGAAGTCCTTCCTCAGAGGTAGTCTCCAAGGTGGAGAGATGACATTTCCACTAGATCTGCATACTAGATCCTGCGAGGCCACGCAGGGGCTAATAAAATCACTGCCGCTCTCATCTGAAAATACGAGTAATGACTCGTGGAAAGAGAACAAACAAAAGCTATGCAAGACTGAAATCCAAGAAAAACATCAGAACATCTATCAGGACGGTCTGCGGATCACATGACCATAATCGTACCTTCGAAACTTGACGTTCTGTCGAAACGCACACAGAAGCCAACTCCTGAAACCCCCCATGTGAGGGTCTACCTAGAGAACACTTTCGGATGGAAATGCTCACTCCCCGGGATGAATTATCAGTCTGTATAGAAGTCCGACTTCCAATTGTCCACCCCTGGAAAGTGGATTACCGACAGCAAATGTGAGCTTCCTCCCACTAAACAATCTAAGTCACCTCCTACATGGCTAAGGAACCCATAGTTCCTCCCTAATGGTTAATATAAACCCTAGAGGTGATATTGTCCGACTGGAACCAAGCTAGGGACGACTGAGGTCAAGTCATCAGAGCATTGCGAATTGACCACAACTCCAAGCTGTTTAAAGAGGAGAGCAGACACTTCCGAGTCCATAATCCTTAAACAAGACCCAGACAGCTTACCACAGCAGGTTGGCATCCGTGTTCACATCACCCAGGAATATCTATAGAAGCATGCGCCCGGAGATAGATACTCCTGAAAAAACAAAAGTAAGTCTCTTGTCATCTGATCTAAATCTATCCTTTAAGACAGATCGAAAAGTTCTCCATGTCATGGAAAATAGCAAAAGGAATGATGTCCATGGAATACCATCAGACCAATTCCCTCCATACACAGGGTCACAGAAAAGTGAAGAAATATAAACTGCAGCTAAATCCAAACTCCCAACCTCCTGGTTGCAAGATGGCTAAGCTATCCACCAGCCACTAAAACTTACTGTTGGCCGGACAGAAGACTGCAGAGTGGGGAAAAGGAATAAATCCTTGATTTTCTGACCTTTGAAATACATCTCTTAGATAAAGAATCAAATAAAGGTCCAAGCATAGCACACCTGGTGTTCCCAGGCTGTCTCCCATCCAGGTACTGACCAGACCTGGCCCTGCATAACTTCTGAGATTAAACGAAATCAAGTGCATCAAGGGTATTGTGGCGGTAGTCCCAAATAAATTACCCTTGTGGATAGATTAAGGGAACTCTTCTCCAGATTCATTTCCCACCCCATGGAAAAGAAGATTGGACAAGATGTCTTAAAAGAGAATTAGCTCGAAGTCAGGATGATACCTAAACTATACATTGTCCAGAAAAATACACTTGCAATATCCCAAGACCTAAAGGTCTGACTGGGATGGGGCAAACTAAGAAAACTAGAGAAGATTCCGATTAAGGAAACAATAAATCTCTCAGAATCGAAAAAGAGAGAGAACAGCACTCCATGAGATAGCTGGAATAACTTCCATGCCTGTTCAGTTTTATTGTAACTCCTCAGGGTGCACGTTCTTTTTGCACAATATGCCCCTTCACAGAGAAAAAATATCCTGAAGCATATCAGTCTGACCCTGTCCAATGACAGTCCAGCACCGAAATACCAGGCAATTCTTCTCTGAACAAGGCAAGCAACAACCCCAGACGATCGTTTCGGCCTCCTATGGGCCTCGTCAGTGAGGTGCAGTTGTATCTCTCTAAGGGCAAGTGTGCATGGAGTCCACGTCAAGTGTGCATGGAGTCCACGTCAAGTGTGCATGGAGTCCACGTCAAGTGTGCATGGAGTCGCCACTGGACTGTCATTGGGCAGGGTCAGACTGATATGCTACAGGATATTTTTCTCTGTGAAGGGGCATAGTGTGCAAAAAGAACGTGCACCCTGAGGAGTTATAATTAAAAATGAACAGGCATGGAAGTTGTTCTGGCTCTTGTTCTATCTCATGGAGTGTTGTTCTCTCTCTTTCAATAAATCTCTCAGGTCTAAGTTCGTTATGAACAGGCCCGCTAGAACCAAAGGAGAAAGGATACAAATTTGAAGGACAGAATCTGAAATATATGAGGTAAATACCTATATCCCATTCCCAAACTGGGACTGGAACTGCCACTCCCAGAGATGAAGACCCTGAATCCAGTTAAAGGAATGCTTCTCATCCTACTTGGATTGCAGATACTCTAGAAAGAGAAATCTGCCCCTAGGAGGAAAACCTTAGATTGGACTTGAAAAGGCATGACCCATACAAAGTCTCATCCTTAAAAGGAGACACTAGAAGAGTGTATTTGGAGGAAACCGAAAGAATTGAATCTGCAACTGCAGAACTATAAAGCCTAGGCTGTAGCACTAAATCACAGGTAGGCTTCTCAGCTGACCATAGATTTCAGCCACAATGTCCGGCGGCTAGTACAGCAAGTCTAATAAGACAAGACATTGCTCTAAATGAACAATTAAACCTCCAGCTTCTTACCTATGTCAGAAAAAATCTAGATTATCTCCGCAGAGATCTAAGTTCTTTGATTAAAAGTAGAAAGTTCCCTTCTACTAAAAACACTGTGAATTTCAAGAGAGATAGCGACAGAAAATCCTAAAAACGATGTGAGACAGGGAGAAATATTCCTAGATTCTCTATAACAATCCTGTGAACATCTCACAGCACGTCTAGAACCCTTCCAGAGAGGAAAGAAAAAAATATAGAACTGATAAAGTTCACAAAACTCCAAAGGAAAGACAACAATAGGGATCTGTGTCATCCAGTCAGCCAAGACTTCCTGACAATATAAGAGGCTTTGAAGCAAAAAACTGAAGGATACCACTTCAGTAACAGATGAAGGAATTATACTGTCCAGATCTGTGATTTCAGCCTCAGAAGCTACCGGCAAATCCTCCTCACTAACTTGGAAGAAGACAAACCTGCGCAGCAGCATGTGGAGCAGAAACCCTCTTATCTGAGACTTAAAATGTCATCTTGCCTTTTACCTGAAGTAAAAGAAAACAGACCAAGCCACAGATACCGCATAAGATACCTGAGCTTGCAACTTTTGTAAGCAAATACACTCCAGGAAATTGGGAGGAACCACAGGGCACTGCGTGTGATGCCATACAGGCTTGGGACATAAAAAGAGAAAGCTGTGGCAGTGCCTTAACAGCAACATCCTTGGAGACATGAAGTTCCAACCAATCTGTACATTTAATAGCATTT